>NC_056748.1:519113179-519267434 GCF_019279795.1 Protopterus annectens | reverse complement strand
TGGGCATGTGGTTCTCATTTGACTCTTTTATCCCAGGGGTAGATTATGGAATTCCATACTGCTTGCACAATCTCAGTGAAGATCAGGGCCCCTCAAACACACACCTGAAGCATCATTTCCAGGAATGGTTAATTGCAAATATCCACTGCAGGGTATTAGGAAACTGTATCATGTACACTTGATGTCACCACATGTTGCTCCTTTTGATGGGGTTAGTGATCAGCTGTGACTGCCGGATAATGGCTACCACCCCTGTAACATATCCCTTATGAAGATCTTGCACACCTTACCCTTAATGGTGGGTAACCATTATGGTCTGCACTTCAAGGGGTCAGAAGGGTAGGCCAGTGATAGGTTACATCTTGGTGAACCAGTAAGAAGCAAATGAGGCCACAAGGGTGAATGGAAAGGGTACTGGAAGCAAACTAGAAAGTAGCATCATTTGGGTGGGGAACTAGGGTAGCACAAAACAGATTACCTGAACTACATATCTATAATCTTAGTAAGGTGCAAACCTTAAGAACATTCTATAATCAGTTTGCATTATTTCAAACAGGGTCAAAATAATATGGAAATCACATAGTGAAGAATACTTACAAAACACAGTCGATGACGCTATTTGAACAATAATGAGTAATAAAATGGAGTTAAAATTTGGCAGTAGATATCAGACATAAGGTATTCATCCTGATTTACACAAGAAGCAAATTGTTCTCAAGTTTCTAGCCAAATTTGAAATTCTAAACACAGATTTAATCAATGGAGTATTCGCTTGCCCTGAGATGTCATGACCTCAGAACAGGAATATACAAATGGGAAGGTATGATGGACACAGACCTGTCAAAAGCAGTGCATTCGGACATCCATCCTTTTTTTTTTTTTTTGCCTTTGTTTTTTAAGTTAAAGCTGCATTTATAATTGCATGTTCAGTTATAAAAACAGCAATGATTTTGAGATGTGCCGATCTGTGCTGGGGCCATATAAGATGTAGGTCCTGTCTAATCAGATTTAAATATTGTCTGATAGTGACCCCCACTGCACTTAACATGTATCACATGATCTTTAATCCAACTGAGGGAATGGGTGGCATGACTTAGACATAAGGGTAATGAGTCAAATATTGAGGGTAAGTAACTTTCATAATTTCTAGCAATAAAACTATGCTAGTATATTGGAATAGTCACTGACATTTTCTAAAAGTGTAATTCACAGTATGGGTCTTCTAAAACAGAAGGCTTTATTATGTATATACATTTTGCGAATTGATATCACAGTATGTTGAGTTCTAAGATGACATCAGGACAGGAGTATGACCAGAGCAGAATATCTAATTGTGTGTCTAGGACTTACTAGTAAAACCTTTTGGGTTTTATTGTTAAAATATTAGATTTATAATACATACAGGTCAAATATATTCACTTGAAATTGAAGAACCAGTGGTGAAGTTTATGTTCCATTTCTATAAAACAGGAGGGCTGTGCAATCTGGAAACATTACAGTGTAAGTGACATTAATTTACAGTTAAATTATAAACTGAATAAGTCAGTTTAAAACAGATCAGACACAAAAGAATGATAGTGAAGCATTTAAGAGACTGTTGCAACATTGTTTGTGCACTGACAAAGAAAAATAATGATGGGGACATATGGACAGGAAGATATGAAACTGGGTTTCACTGCTACCAAAAAGATGAACAGATGTATCATTTGCCTAATGTAATTGTTGTATATAGAAAATTGTACTATTATTTGCATTGGAATCAACAAATAACTTTGTTTTCTGTAGAGACAACAGCCATTTGGTGAGTAAATGCCTAAGATATTATGATCAATGTGGTGAAAAGAGATATAATGTGAAAAACAGTATGGCAAAACTGTTACTACAAAGATACATTATTTTTTTTCTTATGTTAATTGGGTAAGCTTGCTGGACACAGGTGTCCCTTTTTAGGAGGGGCCCAGAGCACTGTCTGGTTACAGGACTTGCTTAGGGTTACATAGCAGGCAAATGGAGGCAGGGGGGATAAAACCCTGTACCACTGACAGCAGAGCTTTAACTCTCTGTGCTACCTGCCAGTGTTGCATAGCAACTGCATTTGCAGGTAGTCATATCAATTGATATGAAAATAAAAATGTGATGTTTTTATTTTATTATTATTTTATTATTTACATTTGTTTACCAGGAAAGGCCAACTGGCACAGAGCCCATTTTGAGTGGACACCTGGGGAGAAGAGCTCCAACTAAGTGTTGATGGAACGTGTATGAAGACAGAATAATAAATATTGAGGGATACAGAGGGTTAGCAGGATGAGGCTTCTAAAACAGAACAATTGAATGAGACAACAATTATTTGAGATTGAAGGCATAATTAAATGTCATAAATCTGGTGATTTACAAGAAGAAACAGATGAGTATGAAGGAGAGAGGGTGGTGGACAGTGGATTGAAAGAGGAGAAAATATTTCTATAGGAGAGAAATTTAAGAAGTGAAACAGGAAGGGGAAAAGGGCTGCAAAAGACAAGGGTAACATGGTTTGTTTGTGTCTTTCGGCTTTTCCCGGTTAGGGGTCACCACAGTGGAACTCCGGTTCGCTAATGATTGGCAGTTGATTTTTACGTACCGGCTTGCCAGGCCTGATGCACAACCTTCAACAAAGGTACACCCATTCACGCATGTCTCCACGCAGAAGACGCTCTAGCTTATGTTTAAATGTTAATTGCATAAAAAGTGATTTCATATATGTTTATTGTTTTTTGAATGGTATTTGAATGCAGAAAGTGATTTCACATGTTTACTGCAAACGAGATTTATTTTTGAATTAAAAGGGAGCAGTATGAGACAGTCTAGAGGTAAAGATGGAATATGGGTTCTTTCTTTTTTAATTAATTGAATTTTTCTTTGGGAAACAGGACAAGACAGAGCAGTAGTGGATGCAAAAGTTGTAGAAACTGAAGAAAGTTATAAATCATCATCATCTCTTTAACCCCTTTTTCCCATTTTTTTGCGTAGATTTGGGCTGCTGTGTCAGCTGTCACCATCTCCATCGATTCAATGCCACTTTCCTAGCAGTTATGCCTGTTTTCTCTCACACAATCCAGCCATATCTTTGCCGGATGCCCTTATTTCCTCTTGCCTTCCTTCTGTCTGTCCCGAACCACCATAATCTGTTCTCTTTGACCTTTTCTGCAAATGGAGCTACTTTGGCCTGTGCTCTGTTGTCCTTATTTCTTCATCTGTCCCACAATGTGCATCCTACCACCCTTCTCAGGTTCATAGGTTCATAGGTTCATACTAGGCTAACTGCCCTAGGGCATTTATAAGCCTAGCCAGAGTGTGTTTGGCTTTCGCCACCCATTTTAAATTAATTTTGCTATGCCCTTTTTCGAGGTTAGTATACTGTGCCTCTGTCTAACAGTGACACAGAAGTGATACCTGGAGTAAAGCTATGATCTCCCATCCACTCATCAAGATTCCTCTTGAAGACAGTCAATGTGGGACTCTGCCTAACCTGGACTGGGATTTTATTCCAGAATGAAGGGAGCCTCTGGGTTATGAATCTGTCCCTCCAGCATATCCTATTTATTTCAGTGCTGAGGTTCAAGTCTCTCGAGCACGTAGCTCAATGGGATTTGGATTTTCTGAGGAGCAGCATGTCCATTAATTCCGGGTTGGACATGGCTTTATACATCAGGCACAGATCGCCTCTGAGCAGGCGGTATGCCACTGAGTAGAGTTGGAGTTTCTTTAACCGGGCAGCATATGGCATCTGTTTGAGCCCTTTGATCCTCTTGGTGAGGTACTTTTGGGGTTTTTCCAGTTGCTGCAGGTGTCTGGTAAGGTACATCCCAAAAGGGGCATTGTACTCAATTATGGGCCTGATGAGGGATAAGTAAAGAGGCACAATGACCTCCCCTGATCTAGATGTGAATCCCTTCATGATTAGGTGGGCTATATAAAATGTTTTTCTAACCACTTTGGCCACGTGGTTGTCGAATGAGAGATTGCTATCAACTTGGGTCCCCAGGTCCCTAATTACTTCTTTCATACTTAATGGATTACCATCTATGTGGTAATTTGTGGGCACTTTTTTTTTTTTGCTGAAGGGGATGACGATACACTTTTTGGCATTTAGCTTGAGGCCATGGCTCTGGCACCACTTGTCTGTTTCTATGAGGCCCTTTTGTAGGACTTGTGTCAGCTGGAGAGTCAATTATGGCTCCCAGTTTGCAGTCATCTGTGAACTTGGCCAGCCACAGTCCTTCCATGTTGGCCTGTACCTCCGAGAAATATATACCGAACAAGAGAGGTCCCAGGACTGAGCCTTGTGGGACGCCACTTGTAACTGGTTTGGAGTCTGACATGGCTCCAGCAATTCTAGCCATGTGGGTTCTGTCCTTGAGCCAGTTTGCAACCCATCTAGTGACATAGGGGTTTATATTTAAGCTGGTGAGCTTATCTATAATGCCCGAGTGGGGTATTGTATCGAAGGCTTTTATGAGGTCCAGGTAGGCTGTGTGGACCACCTTCCCCTCGTCAATGGCCTTGGTGACTGTTTCAAAGAAATCGACCAGGTTTAAGAGGCAGGATCTGCCCTTAACAAAGCCGAACTGGGTAGGATCCAGTGTCTGTAGGTCCCCAATATCTTTATTTATGAGGTCCATGATGATCCTTTCCATAGCTGTGCAGACCAAGCTAGTCAGACTTATGGGGCAATAGTTTCCAGGATTCATTGAGGCACCACCTTTGTGGAGAGGGACCACTGTTGCTGTACGCCACTCTTTGGATACATATCCTGTAGTAAGGCTGAGATTGATCAGTAGTTTTATGTTTGGGTTTAGTTTTTCTTGGAGTACATGTAGGACGCAGCCCGGGACAGCGTCTGGTCCCATTGATGCTGTGTTTTTTGCTTTGGAGAGGGTGGTTCTTACCTGATCATCTGAGATGTCAGGGGGGGCAGCACTCTGCTGGGATAGATATTTGCCCTTTTGGTGGGGAAGGGGAGGGAGAAGTTTGCGCTGAACCTGTCAGCTAGGATGTTAACAATGTCTGTGGGTTCATTGTATTTTTTTGTCATTTTGGACTAATTCTGAGCATATCTGGGAATTCCCACCCAGGTTCCTAACATAACTAAAGAAAGCCTTGTGATTATCCTTAGTGTCCTGTGCAATTTTTCTCTTGAAGCTGGCCTTAGACGATTTTATGAGTGCCCGTAGTTTTTTGCTAACACTGATCAGAGATGCCTTCCCTTTTTGGGATTTTGCTCTATCATGTAGTAGCTTCCTCCTTCTATTGTATAGTTTGTTTATGGCTGGGGTCCACCAGACAGGATGCCTGCCTTTGGAGGATTGGGTCTTGGTTTTGTTTGGGATTGCATGATCCATGCATTCCTGAAGGTGTTCATAGAATGTATTTATAAAGGATTCTGCGGTCTGGGCCGTATTTTCTACAGGCCCGGGGGCTTTGAAGGATTCCACCTCGGTTTTGAGGAGTGTGAAATTTGCTTTAGAGAAGTTTTTCACTGTGGTTTTCTGGGCAGGGGCTGGGGTCAGAATGTGAATATCTAATGAGATTAGTTTATGGTCTGATCTTACCAGTGAGGGATACGCTTCTGGTCTGGAGCATAGAGTCCCATGTTGGTGAAGATCAGGTCCAGTATGTTTTCCCCTCTTGTGGGAGTGGTAACAAGTTGTTCCATAGCATTTGAGTTTATAAATTCTAGGAACCTTTGGGCTAGGGTGTTGGAGCTAGAGTAATGCTCCCAGTCTATGTTTGGGTAGTTGAAGTCACCCAGTATAATGGTGTTTGGAGAGACCTTCATATTTTTCAGTGTTCTCAGGAAGGCTGAGTGGGGTTCCTGGGTTTGGGAGGGTGGTCTGTAGCAGGCTATAAACTGGAAGGCAGTTTTACCCACTATTAGTTGCACATGGATAGTCTCTGATGCTTCGTGCTGTGCCACCAATCTGGAGGTGTGGGTATCTTTGACGAATATTGATACTCCCCCTCCTTTCGTGGTTCGGTCCAAGTTTTGGGGCCGAAAAACATGGTATGAGGTATAACCTGGTAGTGCTGGGGTGCTGTTGGGAGCCTTGAACCAGGTTTCTGTTATTGTACAGATATCGATGTTCTCCATGCTAAGGAGAGTTTCGAGTGCATGCATCTTGAGGATTAGACTTCTGGCATTGAGTAGCATTACTCTTAGTTTCTTATCCCTTGTGATACCTATGGAGGTGGGTTTGTCTTTTGAGCCTTGCCTAAAAAAGGCACTATGGGGGTGGCAATAGCCTTTGCCAATATCCGAAAGCCCAGGGGTGACAGGTGCAAGCTGTCCCTAGCGAAGCATCGTGGCTTGTCGAGCATGTCATCCCAGGCTGACAGGCATTGGATCCCCTTTGAATGACACCAATACTTAAGCCAATTGTTGAAATTGATCATCTTGTCTTCATATTGTGGCATCATTCTTGGTGAGGGTAAGATGCTACTCAAGGTCAAGGTCAAAGTCATACCAGCCTGGGTTACATGCTCAGAGAGCTCCCCTATGTCTCTTTTCATGTAGTCCAGGGAGGTACGTCTCAGGTCATTCACACCAGATGGACAATGACGGAGTCATATTTGTACTTGCCTTGGAGTGACCTGAGTGCTTGTGTTATGTGGCAGATCCTAGCGCCCGACAGGCAGCTCACCATGACCTTCTCCTTGTTCAGCCTGGTGAGCGGGACGTCAGTGTGCCTGACGATAGAGTCACCTATTACAAGTGTATCAGGTGTGTTGTTTAGCCTTAAGGGCTGTGACTGTTCGGCACACTGGCTTTGTGAGCTATGTGTTGCACTTCTTTTCCATCCCCTCCAGCTTCCTCAGCTGATCTGCCTTTACTGCTCAGGTTTCTGTACCATACAGTAGTACTGGTCCCACTACTATTCTGTACACCTTGCATTTTAGCTTCTTTAGCATTTTTCTGTCATGCACTATCCATGACACTCTGTTCTAGTTGGCTGCAGCCCCTCTGATTTTAGCTTTGAACTTCTCATTCAGGCTTCTCTTTTCCTCAACCACCCCTCCCAGGTAGTCAAAGGTACTACCTTGTTAAGGAAGATAAGGAAGACACTGACCAGACACCATTCATAGGTGGTGTAAGAAATTACCTGATGTGGTCATAGGATATCAAAGGCACAGAGAAGCAGTAGCATATGAGTACCAGATCCACTATGTTTGACCCTCTGATTGGGGCAAGCACTATCGGAACTTCGCTTGTGACATAAAGAGAACACGATGGAGAGACAGATATGTGTTCCAAAGGAATCCCTCACTTTGGAATAGGCTCCCCATCTAATTAAAACATATTTCATCCATTACCTTATTTAAATCAAACCTTGACATGTCCCTTATGGACAGAGGCCATCAATAAGAAAAGTATTAAGCTGACTAACACCCCCCCCCTAAAAAAGTCTTAGTTACCCCCCCTATTAATATATCTCCTATTCATATGGATGGTCGTGATACTTGGGACACAAGTGGTTTGGAGTGCATAGTGACAATTGTAAGGGCCCTAGTGGTCATTAGCTTAGTAACAACTTATGAACCTATGAGGTAGGGTGAAGCAAAGGGAGCAACAGCCCCAGGCATAAAGTGTTAGGGGGAGGGATTGACCATCCCATCCACATCACAATCCCTGATTGCTCTTTAGTGTAGTACTGGCTTTTAAAAACAGGAATTGCATTTGCTATCAAACTTGAGCACTGTAGTGCTGCACGTTTGGTCTAAACAGCAGCAGTAAGCAGTTAGATACAGTTTAAAAGTTAAAAAAAGAAATCTGTTTTTTTTTTTACTGAAATCTGAGTGATATAGCGCTCCATGCAGGGTATAAACTGTAGCAACTACTTGCTACATTTGACTTTTTTTGTTTTATTAGTGAAATAAGAGGAAGGAGGGTTGAGGCAGGGAGCAGAAAAAAGACCTGACTGGCAGGGGCAGGAGGGAGGGGAGTTTGTCAAGTATCTGACCACTACAGGGAAAGAATGTTTGTTTTTTTATCTCTCCATTTGAAGAGCTTGGGGGGGAGGGGGCATTGATAGGGTATTGCCTGCAAGAAGCCTGCCAACTGGTATCCCATAGTTTTTCCGAAACTCCTTTTTGTTTTGATAGCTGAAGAGGTGAGGTGCTAGTTTATGGTACCAGCACAGGAAGCTGGTTGAACCAGCTATGGTTCTGAATGGAAGAAGAAATTCCAGCAGCTTCCAAATTAAGAAAGCCCCAGAGAAGATGCACTACCTCATACACTGCCAGTAATAAAAAAGTAGACAAAAACACTCTGGAAGAATTAAGAACAACGTTGAGGACAATAAAGTGAGGGAAAGTGGCAGGTTCAGATAAGGTCACAGCAGATATGATAAAGATGTTTGGTGTGATAGGAAAGAAATGGCTCCTGAGGTTACTCATAACAGTGTGGTGAGAAAGGCATTTCCCAGATGACTGGAGAATAAGCATTCTAATGTCAGTGTTCAGGAACAAAGGGGACATCCACAACCGTGGGCAGTACAGAGGTATTAAACTCCTGACTCAATGCATGAAAGTGACTGATAAATGAATATGCAGAGTACCAGAATGTAAGATGAGAGATAACATTCTGGATTCAGATCAGGATGCAACACAACCAATGTGATGTTTGCAGTGAGGCAGATATAGCAGAGAAGAAGCTAGAGATGTGGAAAAAGTCCAGCTGGGCATTCCTAGACTTGGAGACAACATGTCATAAGGTCCTTTGATGGATCAAAGTCCCAGAAACACTGGTAGAATTAATGCAGGCTATGTACAAAGACCCAATGACTGAAGTACGAATAGTGTTCTGTCTTACAGAAAGGTTCCCAGTTGGAGTGAATGTTCATCAATGTTCAGTTTTGAGCCACTGGTATTCATGCTAGTAATGGACTACATCAGCAAACAGGTCAGAGGGGACCGGACAAAAAAGCTGCTATATGCAGATGACGCAACATTTCAAACAGACTCAGATGATAGGGAAATGGAATGCAAAACTGAAGGCACACAGGTGAAACTAATTACCACTAAGACAGCTGTGTCATAGCAGCAAAGAAGAGAAATCAGAAGAAGCTGAAAATTGAAATAAAAGGGAAAACAGTGAATAGGAAGACTGAATGAGGTGGTTAAAACTAGAATCAGGGGGACTGCAGCGAAATGACACAGAGTGCCAGGTGTAATGTATGACAGATGAATGCCAAGAAGGTAAAAGTAAGGTATACAAAACAGTGGTGCAGCCAGTACTACCCTATGGTACAGAAGGCTGGGCAGTAAAGGCAGAGCAGTTAAGGAAGCTAGAGGTGATGGAGATGAAGTACCTGAGATGGGTAGCAGGATGCACACTGTGGGACAGAAGAAGAAATGAGGATAGAGCAGAAGGAAAAGTAGCCCCAACTGCAGAGAAGGTCAAAGGGAACAGATATGGTAGGTTGTGCAGGTTCACTACATTTGACCGAAAGTTCATTTGATCTAAACCCATTTGACCTAAACCAAATGACCTAAAGTTCATTTGACCGAAAACTCATTTGACTGAAAAATAGCACTGGCAGTCTGTAGAGCACTGTAAGGCAAGTAACAGGTATATACCCTGTTCCCAAGTGTAGTGCAACCCTGGAGTTAGACTATATTGTTAGGGAGGGTGTGGGGGGCACAGCACCCCACATTGGGGGGGTGGAGCATAGCCCCCCACCTAGTTTGATTAGATATTCTGTGCGTTGATTTGATATTGTTCAGTTAAACTGATCTTTGTGGGGGGCTGCACCCCCCATACCCTCCAATGTGGGGTGCTGTGCCCCCCACACCCCCCTAACAATATATTCTAACTCCAGGGTTGCACTACACTGGGGAACAGGGCATATACCTTTTACTTGCCTTACAGTGCTCTACAGACTGCCAGTGCTATTTTTCAGTCAAATGGGTTTTGCCTTCTCTCTCTCTCTCTCTGTGTGTGTGTGTGTGTGTGTGTGTGTGTGTGTGTGTGTGTGTGTGTGTGTGTGTGTATATATATATATATATATATATATATATATATATATATATATATATATATATATATATATGTAAAGCAATGACAGCTGTCAGTGCTGATCTCTGTTCTGATAAATGTCATTTTCCTAATAAGGTTAACAAGAAGCCAGCGGTTACTTTATATAACACATATACAAACATTAACTATGTCCCTTCCCTAGTCCTTATTCTAAAATTCAAACACACACTCCTACCTGTAATTAGGGGGACAGGAACACAGTATGAGGAAAGTTTCTGGTATATTTAAATGCTTCTGAATACCTTCCCACAAGCACCGCTCACACTCAAAATTCAATATTCCTTCCTTCATGATTGACAAGTCATTAATAGGACCTTTCGAGAGAAATGCCCAGTGTTGAAGGAATGCACATTCAACATATTTTATTGCAGCTGCATATATATCTACAGATAGATAGTTATAAACTTGAAAATATCTGCACTCCATAAGTGTCAAATTTTAGATAACCCTGTTTTTGTAAAACAGTTTGCAAGAGTTTCCCCAAGTTTCTTGTTTGAAATTTAGATTTTTATAGCAAACAAAAGCTTATTCTGTGAAACAAAAAGTGTTAGATCTTAAAAAAGGGTGAGGTGGAGATAGAACGATATATAATTCTGAAACCAGTGGACAAACAAAGCCTCAATAACAATTTGCAATCACGCTGACTGAGCAAGCTAAACTTGAAAATAAGCACTTCAGTAGTACAGATTTGTCCTTGACTGTAATCCAAAATGCAAATTCTTTGGAGGGTATTCTTGCTATAGATTCCTAGAAGTCTCTTTCTTCATAAAATAACATTAGAATGCTGCAATTGCTTGGCTAATTAAGTGTAAGTTTTTGACTGCCAGTAAACCAGGAAAAGAACAAACTAGCTAATGCCTGTTGAATAATTCATGGTGTCTCGTAACATACAGCTACAAACAGGATGTAGCTAAAAAGTGTTCCAAAAAAAGAATTTAGAACTAAATTTGAAACCTGCACTGTTTGGTTTGCCAGTTATGCTTTTTTCTTCTAAAGTGAAGAGCTGTTCCTCTCTCTGCAGAATCCGTTATGTTAAAATTATGATCTGATGTTGTAAAACTTTATTCATTATTTACTGTTAGGACCTCGGTTCCATCCTCAGAACCGATACAGCTTTTTCTCAGCTCACAAGCCAAAAACTCTCAGCTAAGAACCTACCCACAATGCCCCTCTCCTAGATACTCCAGATCTCGTTTGTCGTGTTCCTAGTCAGATGTGCTTGCCATCTCTCTCAAAGCTAAGTAGAAAATTGTTAATTTTAAGACAGTATTTCTTCAAAATTATTTAACTTTTAGTCAAGTTAGCCTTTTCTTACTGTCGCCTATAACCTAAACCTATTTCCTACCCTTTTCCTTGGTAATTTCATTTTTTTTACCTTTATTGGTACTGTCCCTCTCTCCTGTCTTTGACAGACCTTTCCTTTCTACTAGTGGTATTTTTTTTTAAAATAACATCACTGGTATTTTCTCCCTTATTTTTTCTATAGGATAGTCTTGTTGCCTTACTATGTCAGACAAAGCTAAGTTGGGTTTTAAACAGTGTGAAAAGTGTGGACGTAAGATGCCTAACTCAGATACACATGTTCGTTGTGTCTACTGTTTGGGCGTAAATGATAGTAGAGCTGACTGTGACTTTTGTGATAGTCCAAAGACCAAAAAACACTAGCAGAACGTAATAATAATAAACTTATCTTAAAAGGCTTACTCAAGACACCTTTTTGGAGGCTCTATCTGGATCAGAGATCTCACTCCCTCCAAAGACCAAAAAAAAAAAAAATAAGGAAAAATGGATTACTCAAGGCACCATTTTTTTTTGGAGGCACCTTTTTCAGAGGCTCTATCTGGGTCAGAGGTCTCACCCCCTCCAAAGACCATAAAACATAAGGAAAAACAGATTACTCAAGGCACCTTTTTTCAGAGGCTCTATCTGAGTCAGAGGCCTCACCCCCTCCAAGACCAAAAAACATAAGGACAAACGGATTACTCAAGACACCTTTTTCGGAGGCTCTATCTGAATCAGAGGTCTCGTGCCCTCCAAAGACCAAAAAACAGAAGGAAAAATAGATTACTCAAGTCACCTTTTTCAAAGGCTCTATCTGGGTCAGAGGTCTCCCCCCTCCAAAGACCAAAAAACATAAGGACAAACGGAGTCACTCGGTTCCTGCATCTCTGTCAGTTATGGAACTGAGTCAGCTCCGTGCTTCTTCAGCGCAGACCTGTTTGGCACCAGGCTTTGTGTCGTCTCCCTCGGTGCCATCCATGATATTCACCCCTATTTCGGCTCCAACCTCAGCACCACTGACTTCGGTGCCATCCTTGGATCCGACATCGGCTCCAATGACTGTACCTGCTTCAGCACCATCCCCAGCCACAACGCCAACAGTTTTCTTTGGCTACATCAGTTCCAAATCTTAAATACCTGCCAAGGACAAGATACCTCTGGTGCATACTGTCTTGTTCAGACAGCAAAGTTTTCCCTGTTGGCACTGTCCACCCTTGCTGCATCAGCTCCAGTGGAACTGGTGCTCTCCTGAAGCAGTGCTTGGACCATCCATACCTTGGTATCTAGCCCAGCACCTATTTTCTCGCTGGCACTGTCTATGTCCATGGCTCCGATGGCTTCCAGTTCTCTTGCTCCTCTCCCAACCCTCTATTTCAGGACCCCAGGCACAGGAGTCACAAGAACCCTCTTTGAAGGTAACCCCTTCTCCGGAGTCCTCCTCAGAAGATCCAACTGGGGAGCCACCCCAGAAGAAACAGTGCAAGAGGAAGCACTTAGATCCACCGGAGGAATCTATCACTGAAGACACTGATTGTGATGAGGGGGAAGGGTCCCCATGGTCTCCCCCAGATGACATCTCATTCGGAGACATTCTTGAAGTCCTCAAACAGCTGGGAGACTGGAAGTCCTATAACCCTTCTTCTGAGGAATCAGTGTTCCTGCAGGCCTTCCGTGCCTGGTCATCTACTTCCTGGGTGACCACACCGGCGGATGACCTTGTTAAACTAATTGTGCAGTGTGCCTGGAAGGCCCCGGACAATGTAGAACCTGTCCCTTGGAGGCCAGACATAAATGTTATCTACATCTGAAGACCAGCCCCACTGGTCCTAGCAGTTCACAGTTGATTCTATGGTCATGGCGGCGGCCACAAGAGGGAACTGGCAGAAGATAGTTCCACCGTCCATCCTCCAAACAGAGAGTCCTGTACCTTCGACAGACTAGAGAAGTGGACCCATCAACATGATCAATGATGTCATCCAGTATGTCTCTGATGAATGGGGAAAGAAGTACCTGCCTCTTTTAGGCGTAGGATTGACTACCAACAACAGGAGACAACATGACAATAATACTAATAGAGATAGTAACGATGATAATTATACTAAGGCTTGTATCTTGAAACACGGTAAATATACCAAGGATGTTAAAGAAATAATTACATCTAATTGGAACATACTAACAAGTGATGAGGGAATAAAAGATAAAATATGTATTAGACCCCAGTTTGTTTATAAAGCGGGTACCAACTTGAAAAAAATTATTGAATTAAAATCTAACTACAAAAGGAGAGGGATGCCTTACAGAGTAGGAACTAGGAAATGTGGGCATTGCAAGTTTTGTGGGTACATTCTCGAAGAGGAAAATATTATTTTGAATAATTGCATTTGTAGTAAGATTGCATTTGGTTATGGTAACTGTCAGACACAACATTTGATTTATTTGGCCTTATGTAGTTCTTGTTCAAGTTATTACGTGGGGAAGACAGATCGTCGGCTAAAAAATAGGATTTATGATCATATCTATTGTATTAAGAAATTAGATGTCAACAATGCACTTTATCGTCACTTAGCCAACAGTCCTGGATGCACTGGCTTTAAGTTCGCCATCTTAGAAACAGTTTTACCTAACCCCAGGGGTGGTAATATTAAGGCTGTGGTAGGCGAAAAGGAAATCAAATGGCAGGTCCGGCTTAATGCAGCAAACCCCCCAGGACTCAATGAAGTCATCCCCACCAAACCTTTAGTAAGAACTTAGAACACATAGGAGGACTTACGTCAAAGCATATATTTTATCAGATTTTTTCTAGGCTTTTAATAATTTTTTACAATTAATACTATATTTTTTTTTTAAAAACATGTTATGTGATTATTGATTGTATAGTGACTGCAAAATTGGGTTTTTAACATAGGCAATATGTTATATTGATAAGGTTAAATTGTCTGATATAAGGTTGAATGTATCAATCGTATGATGTTGTGAAGGATATATGCAAAAGTTTTTTAGTTAACACTGATGACAATTTTACTTAACGGGAGTCACTACATCTGTATTGATAAGGATAGTGACAGAGTATATATCTAGTCTATCTTTGTATCATTTCTTACGAATACATTGACAGAACTTATTTACGTTCTGTAGTTTTAAATTGGGCAATTTCACTTCATTGAATGATTATTGAATTTTGTAAAAGACGGGCTTACTGTGTATATAAGGGAATGTCACTTAATCATTTACGTTCTGATGAAGTCTTTTTACTTAGATGAAAGCGCTAAACCTACATTTTGTTCCTTGTCTAAATAAAGAGAATTGAATTGTGCTGGATCTTGGCGTTTCCTTGGATATACTTGGGTTCTCATTGCTTTTATACTGTTGGATTCCAGGGGCAATTTCTCGATATAATTGTGCAGTGTGCCTGGAAGGACCCGGACAATGTAGAACCTGTCCCTTGGAGGCCAGAAAAAAATGTTATCTACATCTGAAGACCAGCCCTACTGGTCCTAGCAGTTGACAGTTGATTCTATGGTCATGGCAGCGGCCACCAAGAGGGAACTGGCAGAAGATAGTTCCACCATCCATCCTCCAAACAGAGAGTCCTGTACCTTCAACAGACTAGGGAAGTGGACCTATGCTTCAGCGACATTCGCCATTTGGTCACTGAATTATCTGGCACACTTTACTCACCTCCAAAGAGACCTAATTTCTTAAATGTCTTCCTCTTTGGTGGGGGCACTGCCTGATGAGCTGCATGACACTGGTGCCTCACAGCTAGCTACCCTTGAATCCATCTCAAACTCCTCGATATGTTTGATATTTCACACCACTGAGGGGGCAGCTCAAGCTGCTGCATCTGGTGCTGTCATGAGACGTAATGCTTGGAAGCAGTTGTGTGATTTCGCAGACCCCTTTAAATCTTCCTTCATTAATGCACATGTCAATGACTCTGCACTTTTTGGACCCAAGGTACGTGACACACTTGCATGTAGTGAGAAGACAGAAAGACATTGTCTGCTGTGGGCATACACTTTTCCAACCCCCAGAGGCCTTACTCCAGGACCCAGAAGGGGGGGAAGATATGGTTCAAGAAATCCCAAGGATCCTTTTGAGACACTCATGGTGAACAATCCCCCCTGGGGCAGAGGGGGCAACTCATATGGAAGATGCCCCTTTCAGGGTAGAGGGGGTCTGCATAACCAGGGAGCCAGAGATTCTTTCTCCGGCAGACCCTACCAGCGCCCCTGAGCAGCTGCCTGATTACTTTCCTCTGGAAGCAGTTGGGGGTCATTTCTTTCTGCATCTACCAGCCTGGCATCTTATTACTACCAATGTTTTGGGTGCAGAGAATAATATCCAGAGGCTACCAAATACCTTTCAATCTAACTCCCAGACCTGTCAAATGAATCTCTGATGTACCACTCAATCAAAGGGAATTAGCAGCCTTAGAAATAAAACTGCTAAGAAAAAGGGTCATCCAACCAGTCCCACCAGAACAGACAGGATCTGGGTTTTACTTGAGGTTCTTTTTAGTGCCAAAAAAGACAGGGGACTGGAGACCAATCCTGGATCTCAGCCTAATGAACAAATTTATCAAACCTCAAAAATTCCAGATGGTCACAGTACAGTCCTTTCTTCCCTTCCTAGGGAGGGACAAATGGATGTGTTCTATGGACCTACAGGATGCGTACTACCACATAAACATGGATCAATGCTCCCAGAGGTTTCTCCTCTTCCAGCTGGGAGCCAATCAGTACCAGTTCAGGGCACTGCCATTTGGTCTCTCAACAGCCCCTCCCCCGAGTGTTCACCAAATGTATGGTAGTTTTGGTAGCCCATCTTCGACTACAAGGATTCCAGGTGTTTCCCTATCTAGACGATTGGCTCCTTACCGCTCCGACCAGGAACCTCCTAGTCCGCAGCCTCTCTTACACTTAAGATGTTGCTCTCCACTTGGAGATTACAATCAACAAAGACAAATCTCAGATGTCTCCAGCTTAGGCACTGGAATTTATTGAAGCAGTCTTCAACACAACATCGTCTCAAGCTCCCCCCTACAGGCTTTTGAAAATAAAACACCAAATTCAAGACCTTCCTCCTCGAACGTTTGTGCCAGCATGTCTTGTACTGCAACTCTTGGGTTCCATGGCAGCTGCCATTACTTGGTACCACTGGCAAGACTGTGCATGAGAATCCTGCAGTGGCTCCTTTCTGCACAATGGTCATTGTTAACCCACCCAGTCAACCACATGATATGCCTTACAAACCATTGCAAGGAGAAAATGCTATGGTGGATGGAGCCACAAAGGAATCTTTGGTGTCGACCCTTCTGTCTTCCCCAACCCATGGCCACAGTGACCACAGATGCTTCACTATTAGGGTGGGGGGGGTCATTTTCAGGGAAAGACTGTCCAAGGCACCTGGACTCCCCTCAAGGACAACTTGCACATAAATGTCCTGAAACTGAGGGCAGTTCTCTTAGTGTTGCAAGCGTTCCATGCATCCCTGCCTTTGGGGACCACTGCAATTCAGTCAGACAACATGTCAGTCATCTGGTATATCAAAAAGCAAGGTGGAACCAGATCTTACCCCCTGTGTTGGGAAGCCATGATGATTTGGCACTGTGTGTTAGCTTCCAATCATTTTCTTATAGCAACGCACTTTCCCGGGAGTTCCAACCTTATTGCGGACAATCTGAGCAGGAGCATCCTGATGCCCATGAATGGTCCCTCAACCCTGTAATAGCAGCTCGGATCTTCCAACATTGGGGCAAGTCTTGCTGTGACCTGTTTGCTTCCCTCCTGAATTACAAATGCAGGAGCTATTTTGCCTTAACCCCATTTCCCCTCATCCCAAAATTTCTCCAGAAAGCACAGAGGTTGAAAAGCAAAGTGATCCGCATTGCTCCCTACTGGCCATGTCAAGTCTGGTTCCCGTTTCTATGGCCTCACCTGATTTTCAGCCTGTGGATCCTGAATCATTCCCAGGACCTGTTAACCCATCCTCAGGGATTGATTCATCTGAACCTGCACAATCTCAAGCTCACAGCCTGGTTCCTTCCCTTCCAGTGATTGCCAGGCTGCCTGACATCCCATCTCCTGTTCATGAAATTCTTCTGGCCTCACACAAACCTTCCTCTAGAAAGGTTTACTCTAGTAAATGGACTAGGTTCTCTTTTTGGGCCAAAGACCAAAACTTAGACCCTTTCTCTATGCCTATTCAAAAGAATCTGCAATACCTGACTACTCTCCTGCATGCAGGAGCCTCAGCTTCAATGATCACTGTACATTTAGCAGCTATCGCCAATTTTCATAATGGTCTTGAAAATTCTTCTATTATGTCACACCACCTATGCAAGACCTGTTTGAAGGGAGTATTACATGTTAAACCTCTGGTCAAGCCTCCCTTAGATCCCTGGGACTTGACTCTGATGCTTCAATCTCTTACAGGCTCTCCCTTTGAGCATTTTGATTCATGTGACTTAAAAGTTTTGTCTTGGAAAACCATACTTCTAGTAGCACTCAACTCAGCAAGAAGAGTATCTGAGCTGGAGGCCCTGAGTGTCAGGAGTCCTTACTTGATCTTCCACATGGATAGGGTGTCCCTTCGTACTGACCCTTCCTTCTTACCCAAGGTAATTTCTGTTTTTTTCCATTAACCAATCTATTGACCTGCCAGTTTTCTTCCCAAGGCATTCTAATAAATGGGAGTACCTTTTGCACACCCTTGATGTGCACTGACAGCTTCATTGTTATTTGGACAGGACTATATCTTTCCTGAAAACAGACCAATTGTTTGTGCCCTTTGCAGGACCCAGATTGGGTAAACCTGTTTCTAAAATGACTTTATCCTCCTGGTTTAGGAATGTCATTACCTTTACCTATCAACAGAATAAGCTACACTTGCCTTCCAAAATAAAGGCTCATTCTACCAGATCTATGGCTACCTCTGTAGCTTTTAATTCCAGAGCTTCTGTGGATGATATATGTGCAGCAGCCATGTGGGCAAGACCTCATACCTTCATATCTCATAGGTTCATACTAAGCCAACTGCCCTTGCAAGCCATTTTAAGCCTAGCCAATCCCTTGTGAGAATCAAACCCTGCACCTTGTGTTTGTAAGGTGAACACCTTAACCATTAGGCCACCCTCCCAAATTGGATTTGGCTTCCAGGGGACAAGCATCTTTTGGTTCTATGGTGCTCAGGAATATCTTTTCTTAACAGTAAATAATGAATAAAGCTTTACAACATCAGATAAAGAAGTTATGTCTTACCATAACATTCTATCTGTGTTGCAGATCTTTATTCATTCTTTACTTCCCACCCTCCTTCCCCCTGCCTGGATTCCTGGTGGACTTTCGGTACTCCTGGTTAGGGTATTTGCTCACACAGAGCCTCCTACCTTTTTTCCTATTACTACATCTTTTATCTAGGGCAGGCAAACTCGATCTGGAGTATCTAAGAGAGGGGCATTGTGGGTAGGTTCTTAGCTGAGAGTTTTTGGCTTGCGCAAGCTGGGAAACGGCCGTATCAGTTCCGAGGATGGAAACGAGGTCCTAACAGTAAAGAATGAATAAAGATCTACAACACAGATGGAACGTTATGGTAAGACATAACTTCTTTTTCTTCATATTGACCACTACTGCAGTAGCCTTAGCTATATGGGATATATCCTGCCAAGGATATAACAGCTGACAACTTCCAAAGCTTCAGGGCACCTTCCATGCACCCAAACTGTCAAACAGTGCTCAACCTCAGCTGACTAAAAGACAATATTAGGTGCAAAGCTCTTCAGTGCTTTCCTGCTCCCGAAGAGTACACTCCTCTGAGGCTTTTAAGGATTGACGGTCGGCATGTGCTTTCCTTAGCTGGGCAGATGAGTTCCTTTTGAGGAAAAAAAATCTTCCATTTTCTTATTTTTTACTGATGTTTTATTGCTTTCCTCTTCCGGAAAGTTATTTTAAAGCAAAGAGTGCTGTGTTGTGATTGTCTCCTGACTGTAACATACCTTAAAATGGGCCACTCATTTCTGTCAGTTTAAAAGTACTGTTAACTAACTGATAAAATATTTTCTCTGGAGAAATTCTGTTATTTTTTTCATTGTGGGGGTTGCCATAGTGTTTGAAAGTGCTTTTTACTTTTGTTTTCTTTCAAAAAAGTAACTTTAGCAGACTTTTAGGTTTATTGACATTTGTTGCTTGTTTTCCCCAGGACAGAGGCACCATTTTCTGTTTGAACATGGAATAGATTGTCATTCCCACAATCGGTCCATCTTCAAGCCACAAAAAGAAAAAGTTAAGCAAAAGCCTTTGCTACTATAGCAGGCTAGCAATTTGCCACAGCCTCAGGTGGGCAACTCTGTTGTGGCCATTTGTTGTACTTCAGACCATTCATTGGACCCATGGTTAGCAGGTCCTCTGCGGCTGTTGGGGTCACCTCAGTGGGCAGGGGAGAGCCACTCTTGTCAGTTCTGGGAGAAAAAAAGACAGGAAATGTTTCCCTGTTGTTTCAGAATGCTGTGCCCATCCCTCGGGAAATAGCAGCTCACATTAGTAACACAGTTGGCCCATTTTTTCTGTCAAAAACAAACAGAAAAAGCAAGCATGTATCTACTCATCAAATTTCTTTGGATAGGAGTAATTTACTGGGACTGGCTCAGGGTTTGATTCAGGCTATTGATCCTTCATGTAGAGGAGTTTCCAGTAAAAGGAGGAGGGATGCCTCCTTTCCTAAAATGATTCAAGATTCTGAATCTGATCAGAAAGATACAGGACAGACACAATCTTTTTTCCTCAGATTTCTGATTCCAAGTCAGAGTATAACTCACTTTCTGATTCTCCCTGAGGGGGTTCTGTTTCTCTGAGAACTTCGAGGTCTCTCAATCCCTCAGAAAATACTATGAGTGTTATAGAAGGATTTTCCAGAGCCTACTTTCATTCCTCCTGTCCTGTCTGCTTTAGGCCTCACTGCCTACAATTTTCCTGATAATCAGCCAGCTCTCCCTAAACAGGCAGATAGGATGTATAAAGTTCCTCAGTCTTTTAAATTCATACACACCATTCCCAAACCTGACTCAGCAGCTATAGCCTCAGTTGACTCCTCTGCTGCTAAGCACTTAGTTAAGTCCAATTCAACTCTTTCCAATAAGGATGAGAAAATTATTGATAGGTATGGGAAAAAGTATATACTTCTACAACTTTGACTTTCAGAATTTTTAATTGTTAGGTTCATGTGTTAAAGTTTATTCTGACCTATTATGAAAGTATGAGGGATGTTTTATTAACAGTTTCTTTGAAGAAACATCTACTTTAAATAATTTAGTTTCTTTTATTGTACAGGTCACCACCCATTGTTTTTAGTATGTTTTTGACTCTGGTAATACTTCTTCCAGGACTATGGCCTCTGATACTGTTTTTAAGGAGGCTTGCTTGGCTGCATTCTCAGAACCTCTCAGATAATGTAAAAAATGAGATATTAAACTCTCCCTTGGTGTTTGGCCCTGCTGCTGCAGAGGTGATCCCTAAGATTTTTCAGATCTCCTTTTCTAAATTGACCAAGGGATTTTCTTTCTCCTCATCCAGTTTCATCAAAAAATTCAATAAACAGTCTCAACGGAATTCAGAAGAAATGACAAGGTGGCACCAAAAATGTATTTATTTTTATTTATTTATTTTATTTATTTTACAGTTGTTTACCAGGAGAGTTTGACTGGGCATGAATCCCATTTTCAGTGGAGGCCTGGGGAGAAAAGCTCCACAACAATACACAAGTAGTGCGTTACAGAGATAAGTAAGTTAATAAAGTTCGTAGCACATTAATATACTGTAAGGAACACACTGTGTTAGAATACACAATACAGTTGTAAGGAACATTTTGTTCTGTCATATGGTTACATTTATCAGTGCCTAATACAGTGAACATACATTGCTTAAGTAGGAGCATTAGAACATACAGTAAAAGATAAATAATAAATAATAAAAAGAAGTCTCAAACCTTTCAAAACCAAGGATACTCAAGAGACCGTGTGGTCCCCTCCCAATCTGGCTTTTTTCCTCTTCCAGAAAGTCTGAATCTGCATTTTTCCTCTTTGGCAACAGATAGTTTTAGATTAATGAGTTCTGAAAATCATTCATTAAGGTTACAGTTTGCAATGGGGGGAAATTTCTCCTTTCCAGGGTGTCATTCCTCATCCTGCAGATCAGACTCTTTTGTTTCCACCTGTTTATCATATGCTGTGCCAAAGAGTGATAGAAGCAGTTTGTCCTTCCTAGGTGGGAAAGGGGTTATTCAAGGGTGTTTCTAGTTCCAAAGAATGAAAACACTTGGACACCAGTTCTGGATCTTTCTTTCCTAAACCTGTTTGTGATAGTGCTCAGACTGATAATGATGTCATCTCACAATCTGTTGCCTTTTCTTTCTCTTTCAAGTTTCCTGGTAACACTAGACTTAGAAAACGCTTATTATCACATTCCCATTCATACAGACTTCAGGTTTTTCTTACATTTTTGTGTGTCTGGATCACATTATCAGTTGTCTGCCTTACCATTTGGACTATCCACTGCACCAAGAGTGTTCACAAAGTATCTAGTTCCAGTTATAGCTCACTGCAGACTAGAAGGTATCCACTTTTCCTTCCATATTTAGATGACTTGCTTATCTTTCTAGAGTCTTACACGAAGTGTAAACAACAAAGTACCCTACCTACATGCCCTCTTAGATACCCATCATTTTGACATTCTTTGCCTCTCAGAGACCTGGCTTAAACCAGTCACTAAAGATGCTGAGATTATACCCCAAGGCTATAATATACTTAGGCTTGATCGTTCTAAACGAAAGGGTGGTGGAGTAGCAATTTTATTTAAGAACCATCTCAACATCTCCTCCCTCCCAGCTTGTCCAATCCAGGATAGTAAAGCTGAAGCCATCATCACTAAACTCCAACTAAATGTTAAGAAAGCCCTTTACATCATCTGTATGTATATACCACCAGGCAACAATATACCTATCTTAGAAGACTTCCTCAGTTGGGTTTCTACTAAGTACCCCCAAGAAACCATAATTCTGGGTGACTTTAATATAGATTGGAATACTATTAATAGTGAAAATCCCTCCTCTCACATAAACCTAAATGGCTTTACTCAATCCATTACCTCTACTACAAGACTTAATAAGCCAAGTAAGAAACAGAGTATCTTAGACTGGATACTCATAAACAAAGTCAACATCACATATCAAGTAGGAACTTTGCCTGACGACCTCAGTGACCACTGCTTAACTTTTATCACTAGAGAAAAGACTGATTGTCAAAACCTCCCTAACATAAGAAAAATACGCTCTACCAAACACTTTAAAATTGACCTATTTCAAAACGAACTCAAATCATGTAACTGGAACCTCTTAAAATCACTCCCACTTAACGAAGCAGCATCTTTCTTTAATTCTACTTTCCTTTCCATTCTAAATAAACATGCTCCTGAGCGTTCCATTAGAATGAAGTCTAATACAGCCCCATGGCTTTCAAATGAAACAAGGAAACTAATTCTCACTAAAAACAAAGTTTGGGCCAAATGGAGATGCCATAGACTCAGCTCTGATTTTCTTCACTTCCGCCAACTTAGAAATCTTACAAAAAATGCGATGATCACTGATAAAAGAAAATTCTTCTGTGAACTTCAAGAAACAAATTTCAATAAACCCAAACAATTCTGGTCCTCAATCAATAGACTCCTATCACCAGGAACAACCAAAACTCCCTCCCCTCTAAACGCTGACCCAGATACCCCTTACCATACTGCAAACGATTTTAACTCCTTCTTTACTGAAACTATTCAATCTCTTGCCAGAAAACTGAACACCAATAACTTTTACCCTCCTAATAATCTTGTAAACTCCTCCCATAACTTCTCTCTTCAACCCATCCCTTCCTCTTTCATCTACAAACTTATTCTCAAACTGAAACCATGTACCCCCTCTGCTGACAAGCTCCCTTCTCTCTTTCTTCAAAAGGTTGCCAAAAAAATTGCATACCCAATAACTATACTCATAAATAGAACTATCCAAGAGGGAACCATCCCTGATATCTGGAAAGTCTCTCATATTATCCCACTACACAAAGGTGGTAACTCTATTGACTACTCTAACTTTAGACCAATTGCTCTTCTCTCACCTTTAGCTAAGATCATGGAGAAACGTATTCATCAGCAACTTGTACAGTATCTCTCTTCACATAACATCATAGCTAACTGTCAACATGGCTTTAGACCTCACCATAGCACCACCACTGCCCTCCTTTCCTTTGTTGACACCATTAACAACCTTCGTAACTCCAATCTTTTCTTCTCTGCTCTATTCATTGACCTCTCCAAAGCATTCGACATGGTTAATCACTCTTCTTTAATCAATATCCTTGAATCCCTCTCATTTGATAACCTTGCTATTAAATGGTTTAGTTCTTATCTAAGTAATAGACAACAAGCCGTCCTTTGGGTAACCACATCTCTTCCTTATTGTCCATTTCTATTGGAGTCCCTCAGGGCTCTATTCTTGGTCCACTTCTTTTCTCCCTTTACATAAACGATCTTCACTCTGTAATCCCTCAAGCTACCTGCATCCAATACGCTGACGATTCCACTATTATTTGTTCAGCATCTACCTCTTCAGATCTTCTGTCACTAACTCAAAATACCTTCAACACAGTAGAAACATGGTTTACTAGACGATACCTCCTACTTAACGCTAAAAAAACTATAACTTCTTCACCCCCACCACTCGGACCTCCCCATTCAAATTCACCATCTTATCAAATGACGCCACTGTCATCTATCCTGACTCTTCAACTAAACTGCTAGGAATTTCCATTGATAACCATCTCACTTTTGATCAACACATAAATAACACCATCAAAACAGTTAACAAAAAATAGGATCCTTATACCGTATTAAACGATTTCTCACGCCATCTACCAGAGCTACCATCGTCCACTCCCATCTGATATCTACTCTTCTATGCCTCGCCTATCTTCACTAACCTAAAGAAGGCTAACCTGAATAAACTATCAACTTGTTACAACAGCATTGCCCGCTTTGCCACTAGTAACCCTTTCAGAACACATCACTGTCTTAATTTGAAACGTTTAGGCTGGCTTGAACTACAAAACTGCCTTCTGATCTCACAACTTACTATTGCCCACAAAATATTGTACCAACCACATAACACCCCTATACTCTAACAACTTCTAATCCCCTACAACAATCTTACCTCCCTTCGCTCCTCTAGTAAACTCTTGACCAAATCCATAAACTCCCACAACTTAGCTGGTGACTCTCTTTTCACTAAGGTAAAACCTGCAATCTTCTACCCACAGATATAGCTCTTATAGCTTCCTTACCTCTCTTCAAACAAAAAAATCAAACTGTACTTCCAAAATCACTGGCTTTGTTCATGTAGTACTCCAGACTGACCTTCCTCACTCCCCTGTGCTCTACCTTAACCTCACACTGTACTTAATTGCCAAGTAAATTCCTATATTTTCACTTGCCCTTTTCACTCCCTTCATGCTATGACTAACTTATTTCTCTTCACTGTCCTCTTTTCTGTCTCCTTTCCTCCTCTCTTCTAGACTTTTGTCTCACTCTACTCTATCCTGTACTTCTCTCATACTCCTAGTCTGTTCTTACATCATTTTTTATTTCTTCGACTAATTGTTGAAGCTTATTTGCGTTGCCTTTAGCATTATAGTTGCGATGTCGTTTAACTGATCTCATATTTCTGTGTGTTTTAGGGATACTGATGTTTTTTACTAAATTTATATCCTTATTGTACTTTTAATTGTTAAGATTAATATGTCTGATTATCATGTTTTGTGTGGAGCTTTTCTCCCCGGGCCTCTACTGAAAATGGACATATATCCAGCTAGACTAGCCCGGTCAACAAATGTAAAATAAAATAAAAAATAAATAAATAAAAATCTTTTTCTAAATGTCAGGAATCTTTCTTTTGGGTGAGAGATGTCTTGCACAAGCTGGGGTGCCAAAAATACATTCAAACATCTTTCTTGACTCCCTCACACAGGATGGTGTTGCAGGGATGTGAAATCGACACCGGTTCAAACAGCTTTTCTTCCACAGGAAAAAAATAGATCTTTATATAGATTTATATCTACGTCTTCCACTCAGGCTTCAAGCACAGCAAGGGAATGCCTTCAGATTTGGAGTCTCATGGCATCTATGATTCTCATGATACCCCTGACAAGACTTCACATGAGAAAGATAAAGTGATATCTGAAATCTGTTTAGTCCCAGCATTACCTTTTGCAGATCCCGGTACTGGAGTTTGTCAGGAGAGCATTTTTTGTTGGAGACAACAGATATCCTTAAATCCAGGTCTCTCCTTCTCCCTTCCTATGCAGTCATTCAGTACAGACACTTCAGACTTTGCTTGGGGAGCAGTTTCATGGGGGATAAAAGTGCAGGAATTGTGGGACACCAAGGACAGATACAAGTACATTAATAGCAAGAATATGCTGCCCTAATCAAGGACCTCAACTCTCTGAACCGTCTTTTTCACCAGGACCTCTTCAAGTGGTTACAACCTGTGGGTTCCAAGTCATAGCCCTTTTGCAGACTAGCCATGTTAGCTATGGATATAGCTGCACAGCACAATCTTACTCTACAGGTATCCAACATTCTGCCAGAGCAAAACTGTGTTGCAGACCAGCTGAGTAGGACCAAGGCAGACCCTTACGAATGGAAACTAGATCTGGGGTTTTCCAAGATATGATCCATGTGAGGGTAGTTCCTCAAGTAGACCTCTTTGCCTCCTCTCTGAACAATCAACTGGCAAAATTCTGTTCCAGGACCAGGACTCCATGCAAGAAGGCCTGAAAGACAGATGCCTTTTTTTTCTTTGGACAAGAATGTTCCTGCATGCCTTTCCACACTTTCTACTAATATCCATGGTACTTCTAAATATTTATAAGTTATCCCCTAAGATTATTATGATGACTTCCTTCTGACCCAGGCAAATGTGGTTCTCCCTTTTTTTGGAAATAGCAAGGGGGAATTACCACAAGTTTCCACAGAGACTGGATCTACTCACACAAGAACAAGGGTGTTTGATACACCCCAGCATCAATCAACTTCAATTGGCTGCCTGGAAGATAAGGTCTTAATTCCCTTTAGGAACCTGTTTTCTCAGGACATGCAATGGGTAGTAATGGAGGCAAGAAAGCTTGCTACAGGACAATCATAGATAAGCAAATGGAAAAGGTTTTCTAGTTGGTTTGTTTGTTTGTCTGTTTCTTTTGGCTTTTCCTGGTTAGGGGTCGCCACAGCGGAACTCCGGTCCGCTAATGATTGGCAGTAGATTTTTACATACTAGCTTGCCAGGCCTAACGCACAACCTTCAACGAAGGAACACCCATTCACACATGTCGCCACACAGAAGACGCTCTAATTGAGAATTGAACGGGCAACGTCTAACTGTGAGGCGACAACGCTACTGCAGCACCACCACCAGCATAAACAGCATCCATTCAAGGTTAGTTGTTCTCTGGTTTTACAATATTTGTCTGAGTTACTATGCTATGGCTTTTCTTACTTCTTTATCAAGAGTCATTCATCAGTTATTTCAGCACATCTGCCCATAGACCCCCACCCCCTTTCAAGTCAGTCTCATGTCAAAATGTTCTTGAAAGAGGTTTTGCATAACATGCCTTCAGGTAAATCAGCGGCCCCTCCTTGGGATCTTAATTTTGTGTTAGAGAAGCTAACACACATTACATTTAAACAAGCAAATATGGCTAACTTGAGGCTCCTAACATAGAATCAGTTTTATTGATTGCAGTGACCTCTGAAGACAGGTGTATGAGTTGCAAGTTCTTATGGTGAGTCATCCCTACCTCATTTTTCATAGGGACAGGGTTTTTTTCAGAACTAATCTCTTTTTATGATTGAAGTGGTATCTAAGTTAACTTTAAGCTAAACTATCCATCTTCCCATTTTCTTTCCAGAACCTAAAAATTAGGGGGAAAGAAGTAAATCTTTCAGATCTTCCGATCAATTGTTTCTTTCTTGTGAAGGAAAGGGACAACCTGTGTCAAAACACACAATTTTGAAATAGTTGTCTAACCTTTTGTTATACTCATTATGACAAATCTATTCCAGACATGGTCAAGGCCAACTCTACCAGGGCCTTGGCTTCATCTATGGCTTTTTGGAAAGGGTTAGATTCTAGAATTATTCTAGATGCTGCTACTTGGTCCTCTGTACATAGTTTTACAAAGCACTATACGCTTGATTCCTTCTCTAAGTCTAGATCAAGGTTTGCTAGGTTGAATCTCCAGGGGGTCCTGGACACTTCTCCTTCCTCCTCACAAATATAGTTAGCTATGGTAATCTATCATAAAACTAAGGCTACTGCAGCAGTGATCAATATGAAGAACATAGTACAATTGTATAAGCTGAACTGACCATTACAGTAGATGTTTGAATGATCACTGCTGTAGTAGCTGTGCCCTCCCTCCATCCCCCTTGTTTCTTGGTGTGTTTTATATACTGTGGTGTGGACATTTATTTTTTGTTATTCCTAGCATTGTGTCTTCAGAGTTCGGCCTCCCTCTTTCAGCTTACAGGAAAGCTCTGAAGGGCTTTCCACCCAAAGTCATCTTTTAGCCAGCTCATCTCAAGTTGCTTGAGAGTTTGGGTACTTGGAAGGTGACCAGAAGTTTTGGAAACTGTCCGACTGTTATATCCTTGGTAGGATATAACCCACATAGCTAAGGCTACTGCAGCAGGGATCATTCTAACATCTACTGTACTTTATGCTGTCTCCTTTAACCTCAGTTGAGAAGTCACTAACCAGAGACGATGGTGGGAGATGTGTTTCATGCAGTTTATGTTTATCTATCTTATGTATATATATATATATGTGTGTGTGTGTGTGTGTGTTTTATATATATATATATATATATATATATATATATATATATATATATATATATATATATATATTTAGTTTTTGCTGTGGATATATGAATTAGGGTCAGTGGGTTATGTGAAAGGGTCACTTTGAAGTTGATTTGGAAAATAACCATCTCTCTTGAAGAAGCAATAATGGGAAACTCAAGCCCCAGTGTAGCTCCTGAAATGACCACTTGAGAACAATATAAAGCCCTATTCATATGCAATTACATGATGTTAGATAGTATCCAACTTTTTAAACTAAATACCTAACTAGCAGATTAATTAGTTAAGTGTTAACCATCTGCAGTGTAAGATTAGAAACTACTAGTAAGTGTAGTGTATGAGTGGGAGTCTTCTGCCCAGTAGGAAGTAACACACCATACTCCAACCTGCCATTAATTAAATGTAAGCACTCAGGAATCTTGACCTTCTAACACTATCTTCCTTGCTCCTTTCAGCTATTAACCAGTAACTAAATTTTCTATTTTTCCTCCACTCTCCCTCAAAATAATATTATCTGCTGCCTGACTTCTCTGCTGTAACTGCCATGGCCTGTAACTTTCCCTCTTCTATAGCCTATTTAAGCTTTGTTGCTGTCTTGCAAACACACTCTTCTTTGCAGCATAAACTAGTAAGTCTGTCCATCTCTTTTGCCCATACTAGCAGTCTACTGGCTTTCCACTTCTGAATACTTATTAATATTTTAAATGCCTGTCTTCTAAATCCATGTAATACTTTTTCTCCTAGTGCCTGACATACACTTCTACTCTTATTTCTTAATAGCTGACCTTAGCTAAACTCACTCAGGCTTAGAGATAGCCATCTCTCCATCTTTGTGAGTGCAATCTGCTCCGTTCCCTTATCCTAAGCACAATTCTCACCCACCCCCACTACAAGTACTTTTGTACCACCTATAGCCATCATGCAACCACATATTAACCAGTCACGCAGTAACAATACCCCACTGGCTGATACCCAGATCCTATCATAATTACTTCAACCAGTTATCTCAGTCATACAGTTTCCACCTCACTTTCCCTTTGTAACTGTCTTCTGTGTAACACACACACACACTTACCCAGCATCTTCCTCTCAAAATATCAGGAGACCCTCTTATCCTGACCAGTTCTACAAACAATATGCTGGTCGTCTTTATTCCTGCCACACTGCTAAGCATACAGACTCTTGCTATGTCCTATCACACCCTTCTACCCCCTCACCACTTCATCTCCTCCATTTCAGTACAACCTACCTACAACTCAAAAACTATAACCAAAAAATATCACCAAGTCTCTACTGTAGATCAACCCAAACCCTCTCAAAATTCAGCTACATCATAGAGGCATATCAGCTTAACTTATCTAACCTTTAGCACAGAAATAAACTTAAAAAATGGTGCCACTAGAACCCCTTTACAACCCCTCTCATCCTATGTGGCGAAATACACCCAACCCTGGGTCCCAACAATCAGACCATCCAAACACCTAGTCCTTCACCATCACCCACCCAGCCCACACATCCTCCATCAATCAAAATAAAAACCTACTTATGATGCATATAGCCCTCAGAAGCATCTATAACAAAACCACAGAGCTACATCCATGCATTTTATAATACAGTCCAGGCATACTGATCACCATTGAAACCTAGCTAAAAGCAAACACCAAAAGTGATGTAATTCTACTCCCAGGCTGAAATATAATAAGAAAGGATAGGCTGAAAAAAAGCTGGAGGTGCTGCAATCTTCTATAAAACCACCCTGCAGCTCTCCATATACTCACACAGCCACCCCAATTTCCATGGTGATGGAACTGTTCTCTGTCCTTCTACTTAATATGCGCAGGAGTACCTACATCGCCACCATATATATTACCCTGGAATCCATATCCCAGTACTAGAAGGCTTCATTCACTGGATTTCTACAAATATAAACAAAAGAGACCATAATACTAGGTGATGGCAATATAAGCTTCTTACTTAACTCTGACTCCCCTACTCACTCTGACTACTAAAACAATGAAAATACACAGACTTTTTGTGTCTTTCTGCTTTTCCCGGTTAGGGGTTGCCACAGCAGAACTCCGGTCCGCTAATGATTGGTAGTTGATTTTTACGTGCCAAGTTACCAGCCCTGACACACAACCTTCAACGAAGGTACGCCCATTCACGCATGTCTCCACACAGAAGACGCTCTTGCTGAAAATCGAACCGGACAGCGTCTTACTGTGAGGCGACAATGCTACCGCAGCACCACCACCGCGGGTAATTTTTTTATTCTAATGAAAATACTCAGACTAAGAATAAAAAAACAAACTGATCGAATCAGTTGCTCCACTCTTTAATAAAACCAAAAGACAGTTAAGTGCGTTTCGTTTAGTCTGTTGACTAAACTTCATCAGACAATATACAATGTAAAATGAATGCAAGCTTAAATACAAGTCTTAATTACCACATAATTAATGGGACAGCCCTAATTACAAAATTAAAAGAACATTTCAGTCTTTGCTTTGGCAATTTTTTCTGAACTCTTATCAGCCACCTGGACTGAATGAGTTTTGTTCAATAGCATGCATTTTAAAACTTGAGTCTTTTGAGATAATGGACGTAAACCTTAATTTGCTTTTTTGTTTACTATATTAATTATAGATACACATGGGAGGTATATGCAAATAGGTACCATCATCATCTAGTTTATGTCAGTAGAATTTCCTCTGTGTATTACTGTATATACCAACATTAGAAGGAAGGTAGTTTAAGAAACAGAACACCCTGCTTGACAGCTTCAAATAATTATTTCAACTTTAGCACGAAGCACTTTTCGCTTATTATTTACCAGACATTTTACTTTTGTATTTTTTGAGAAGATGTAGTAGAATTATCAGTGAACTGTATACCATGCCTTGTAAGACTGAAATGTTCTTTTAATTTTGTAATTAGGGCTGTCCCATTAATTATGTAGTAATTAGGACTTGTATTTAAGCTTGCATTCATTTTACTATGTATATTGTCTGATGAAGTTTAGTCAACGAACTAAACAAAAAGTGCTTAACTGCCTTTTGGTTTTATTAAAGAGTGGAGCAACTGATTCGATCGGTTTGTTTTTTTATTCCCCTACTCACTCTATTCAGTCTCTACAACTTCAACCAAATCATCACCTCTCCACCAGAATTGACAAATGCAGCAACAAGCAGTGAATGTTAGACTGGATCCCATCCTTGACATTTTCCAAAATAAACACTGCTGGCTGTCTTCCAACACCATTTGTGACCACCTCCTGATCTTTGCCATCTATAAAAACACTCAGACCCTTAGACACATTGTCTTCAAACAAGTCCATAAAGATTCTTGTGACCGGAATATTTAAAAAAAAAAAAAAAACTAGATGATGTTGTTAAGCACTTCAGTGACACATTCCTTAACAACTTCAGTGAGATAGCTCTTCTAAAAATTAAAAGAAACAAAAGTGAGTCCACTCCGTGGATCACCAAAGCAACTAGGAAACTCATTGTAAACAGAGACAAAGCCTGAGAGGCATGGAGAGAAAACACAACAAAAATGGCAATTTTTCAGACAGCTAAGAAATTGCTGTAAACACATATCAGATCAGACAAAATCAACTACTTTCACTCACTTCAAATCAAACATCAGCTAAATCCCAAACAATTCTGGACTTCTATAAAAAAATTACTACACCCTGGCAAACTACCACCCCAGCTGCTACCAACAATAACAACACTAAACCAATACCCACCCAATTTAACACTGATTTCACTCAATCTGTCCTGTCTTTATTAGAAACTAAACCATCCTTCTCCCTGTCCATCTCAACCCTCCACACTCACAGCACATTGTTTTTCCTTTTGGTCAGCAACAAGTTCCACTATCAAAAAATATCTCCAACAACTAGAAAACCAGAGCTTCTGCTGATGATTTACCACCTCAGAATAGCTGCTAATACACTGGCATATCCAGTCTCCGTGTTTATGAATAGTTCCATCATGGAAAAATATGTCCTGTCTGCCTGGAAAGGCTGTCACATTGCAACAGAGCAGTACCATCACTGACCTCTCCCACTACTGACCCATAGCAATCCTACTAACCTCTCCAAAAATATTAGAAAAATGCATCCATTCTCAACTACTAACTTACCTCATCAACATCAACCTCCTCTCCCCTACACATCATGGCTTTCAACATCACCACAGCACAACAACTGCTCTGCTTAGATTCACAGACACCATAAATACAACTGGCGCACTGGTGCAGCCATTAGCGTTGTCAGCTCACAGCAAGAAGTTCTCCAGTTCAATTCTCAGCTGAGGTGTCTGCATGTTCTCACTGTGTTCCATGGGTTTTCTCTGAGTGATTTGTTTTCCATCCACATTCCAAAGACATGTATCTGGAGTATTTTTCCCTAGGCTCCACCAAAAATGGGCCCTGTCCCAGTCAGACTTTCCCAGTAAACACATTTTAAATAAATAAATAAATAAACAGAAAAAATTGCAGCCGAGTATCCTCCCTTTAGATATGACAAAAGCTTTTGACACAGTATCCCGCCAACAACTAATCATCGAACTCGCTTCTCAACCTTACCTCACGCATCTCTTTCTTGGTTCATCAGCTATCGCACTGACAGAATACAAGCCATAAAATAAAAACAAGACCTTCCCCCTTTCCTACCTTTCACTATTGGTGTACCTCAAGATTCAGTTATAGGCCCAGTTCTGTTTAGCATCTTAACAAGGAACCTACATAAAATCTGCAAAAAGTGCCTCCATAGTATTCTCTGCTCCAAACGTCTCACTACTTCAGCAAATGAAACAAGGCTCCTTCTCCTCGATTGAGTCATGGCTTTAAGCTCATTAGTTAATCCTAAATGCCAAAAAAACAAAATTTATGATGTACACTCCACAATCTCTACCTACAAATAATCTGTCTTTTAATATTTTCTCAACAAACAACATCATTATAGAAACTGTATCCAGCTTAGAACTACTAAGCATTATAATACAGAATAACCTAAAATTTGACCTACACATCACCCAATCCATCAAAAATGTCATCAGCAACTAAGTCTTCTGTATGATAACAAACCCTACCTTACAGACTCTTCTAGGATAACGTTAGCATCTTCCTACCTTCTCCCTTACTCCTTTATGCATCTCCCATACTTACTAAACTACAATCCACCTTACTACACAAAATGGAAGCTGCTTTAACAAAATAGCCAGATTCGCATCTAACACACCTTACCATTTCACCACTGTACAGCACTAGAAAAATAACAGTGGCTCAAATTACCTAATCAGCTAACATACTCCTGGCTACTTAGACCCCCCACACACACACACACCACTGAACACTGTACCTCTGTACAAAACATCCTCATACAATACTCCCCTCCACAATGCCTTCATTCTTGTAACAAATGCCAATTAACCACCTCCAAATCCCACAACACACCAGGGGACTCTCTCTCCTTTTCCTATTTAACCAAGCCGTGGAAATCCATGCCTGTCTCATTAAAACTGGACAGTAGTACAGCAAACCTAAACATCAACAGAAGCAACACCTAATCTCCTCCTAGATTTGTTCTTTCTCACATCCTGACGAATCTCCCCCACTAAAGAAATTGTCTAATCATCTCCCCTCATAAAACTGATTTCCTTATCCCTTTAATCACCCTCTCCTCCCTATACAATCAACTAAAACCTCTTTTTTCTTAACTTCTACACCATTCCTATATCTCCTCCACTCTGTTTAATCTCTCCTATGCCTTCTTATCCCTCATTTGTACATGCAAGTATCAACCTCATATGTACTAAACTACTTGTATTAACAGCTCTCTACCACCATTGTCAAAATTTGTTAAAGTTATCACATTCTCAATTACCAATAATCTCAATGTCTCTAATTTATCATCCTGTCAACATTGTAAATATTGTACTTCCTGTATCAATGTTTTTTAAGTAGGCAACGCTGAAACCACTGAAACTAGGTCAGACAGACATTCCCAGTAAATAAAAAGCAATAAATCAATAAATAATAAATAAATAAATGTAAAGCTAAAAAGTATAATTTATTCGGCAGAAACAGTGCATCAGTTGACGTTGTACCTCTTCCATAATTCATGTATGTTTTTCTTGCAGACATTAAGGGTGCAGCTGACCAGAATGAAGAAAACTGATCAATACATGAAATGATAGTACTAAACCAGCAGCAGCTTTATGTTGATCTTTTCACAGATTAAGTAACTAATTAACTTTTTTAGCTACACATTAGTTTTTTTTTTTTTTTAACATTCTAATACAGGCAACAGTTTTTGCTGATCTTATCCGGGCAATGATAGAGAAGACTAGGCCGTGCTAAGTACAGAACCTGAATGGCAAGCAATGTGGTGAAACTCCAGTGTTTTACATTATCACCTCAACCTGTTATTACTGCTAGAAGATAATACAAACAATTATGAGTTTTTTATGTACAGCGTTCCTCTCAGCAGTCCCTGATTTTGGCTCAAAATGTGCTCTTTTCCTTATAATCTATCCTAAAACTTTCAATTCAGGGAGAAAAGGGAAGTGGGTTCCATTTACTAAGTAATAGCACTCATTTTGTAGACTTTTGTTACTTCTGGAAATGCTTTCTAATCTGCATTTTCTTATTCTGTCAATTTGTTAAGTTGATTGCCTTAATATTTTAAAAGGTGCACCTGCTTATTTTTAGATTTGTCCTGAAGTCTAGTTGAGAGCTGCTGAGAGTTCTGAGAGTTTGGTACTTGCCTCTCAAATATCCCTGAAGATTACAAACAGATAGTAAAAGTTTCATACTATGTATTATTTGGAGAAATGCCCGAGTGATAGTTTTAAAATAAATGTCCCTGATATTGGCCATTTTCACCCATTATTTTCAGCTTTGTCTGTTTTGTGGGCAAAGATGCTGTGATCTAGGTATGATATGATATGCACAGCTCCTAGATGTGAGACAATTGCTGTTAACATTCTGTGAACAATACAAAAACAATGTCACAGTCCAGTGTTCTCCATTACCACCCTTATTTGTAGGGCTATCGATAAAGGGACAGGTGCATTCCAGTGAAAAATTCAAACAGCACTACTGTAATAATGATAAATGCATGCTATCTGTGTCTTTCACCAGCTTCATTCCATCTTTATTTTTAAGGGGAGCTTTTCAGATTCAAATGAATGTGATCTGGCTGATTCTTATTCAGCAAAATGTTTAGTGACTGGGCAAGGCCTGAGCTTCCACTTGCAGAGAGGGTGTTCTAGCTTGCCTTCTATAAGGTACAGAGAATAACAGAATGTGCTGTTTTATTTATTTATTTACAAGGTAAGCGTTTCAGACCATAGACATATCTTTTCAGGGATATTGTGAGAATAAGAAAATCATAGTCTTAACACTCTATAACATATTGCCAATACCGAGTAGCATTGTATTTACTATTAACAACAGCCAGAGAGGAAGGATTACCATACAACGAAAAAATAAATTGCGGAAAATGACAAACCAGTCTGCCTGCCTATCTATTTACCTATTTAGCTATTCATCTTATCTATCTACATACATCAATGTACATGTCTGTCTATGTAGTTTGTTGACCAGTTTGCGGATATGACTGTGGATATGACTGTGCCATTAGGAGAAACTCTTAGATTATGTGAGGTGCAGGAGGATGACAAATAATATGTACAGCTTACCAAACAATGTACATGTTATGCAAAAGCGATTACAGTCTGGCGAATATAACAGTTAAACACAATACAATTTCTTAAAGTTTTGAGAGGCAGGCATATTAGTGATTACACAGATTAAGACACACAATTTCATTTTGTGCAGCTGTAAACATGGCTGGGCATGAATCTGAAGAAATTGGAGGAATACAATGTAATCCTTTCCTCTAACCCTGATTACCCCCGATGTAAGAATTGACCTAGAGACACACCTTTAATGAATGCAATAGTTTGCAAAGCATGTTTTCCACTTGTTGTTCAATCTGTACTCCTCTGCCTGTATGTCAGTCAATATAACTACAATATGTTGTTATGAACTTGTGTTCTAACTGTTTAGGTATAAAAATAATTAGTTTTTTGAAGGACTTAAAAAATCAAATTGTTGCTAGTGCTTCTGTTCATAAGATCCTTGACATTTGTTTGTTGAATATGCTCCCCCCAGGAGGCATTATAACAATTCCATTAATGCTGCTGAATGTTTGACACTGTGTGTATTTTTGTGATAGAACCTCAAAGCCCTGCTTTTGTTGTGCATGGAGACATACCATAACATTTTAAATCTGTTCATTTGTGTATACCAACCAGAATTATGAAGCTGTTGCTAGAAGAGGTTATGGTAAAGATTTCCGTTGCCGTACTCTGGTTTGAGGGGTTCCTAAATTTTAAACATTTTATACTAACCACATATGGAGTTTGAAGTTTATGTTGAATCAAGAGCTGCTTGCAGGCAAGGTCTGGGATAAAGAGATGAAAGCAATTGTTTTAGTGATGTTTTCTGTCCAGTGGTTATTTCTAATAATAAGGACAATTTTCTGCTCCAGAAAGATGTGAAAATGCAAGCCTCCTTAAGTTTGTTATGTAGGAATCACACTGTTCCGTAGAAATTGCACTGCAGTGTCAACATCGCATTGAGGTTGGGACTTACTACGATGGATCTCTGTGTGTCTTAATCTGAACAATCACCAGCATATCCACTTGCTTAGAGAGAAAAACTTCAATATAAAGAAGAAATCTGCTGGAACATGATTGCTATTTCATTTAAAACAGATAGCAAGAAACTGCCCGCATTTCACAAATTTCAGTAGGTAGTTCAAATACAAATACAAGGCAGCTTCAAATTCATTACAACAAATATAGTCAGATCCAGATATACTTTTCTTAGTGTTAGGAACTTTTGTGCTAGATGTTTTTAGACATTTTATTACTCTGTGAAAAGAATTTTTCTGTATACATAGCAAAGTGGTTGACATTTCTATATACTTTCAATATTATTGCACTTTTCTCAATAAAATGTTATCAACAGCTTAATAAAGTTAACTGCTGAGTTGTAATACTTTTGCATTTATTTACTGTTCATTTTGACATATCTGACTTATGTGAGCAGTCTATGTCTGACATGAAAAAAAGCATATTTTTTTGTAAACAGGTGAGCTAAGAATAACTATAATGTGGTGTTGGGGGTATAGTTCATGAATGGCTGACTGCATTTGAAGCTTCACTGAAAATGGCCTTCCTCGTTAGTACAGCAATGTACTGTCATCCTGATCTGATACGTTTACAGAGCGTATATGCTTCTATGAAATAATGAGACTGAATTGATTGTTTAGGGTACAAAAAGTTAGAAAGCGTGGGTAAACCTACAGTATTTCTTTCTAATTAATCTCTATATAACATTCTCACAGCCTTCAGTTAAGCAGCCTATCTTTCCTAATCCTTTCTAACTAACTCTCTTAACAACCTTTCTACTTACTCAGTTCTCCTGCTGCCACTCAGACTATCCTCTGCTCTGCACCTGCATTCGACAGGTGGAATTCAAAATATGCAAAGTGTGTAGGAACACTTTATGTGTACTCAAAACACATTTATTGCGATTGTTTTAGATTCCATTAAGAATGCAACAGTAATGTATGATGAGTTACTACACAAACCTTTGTTAAGAACTGCATCCTCTCAGTCCATTGAAATCCTTTCTAAGTAAATGCCATGCAATTCCACTTGTATGTAATACTGTAATTGGGTTGTGTCCTTTAATGAATATAATTGTGCCTGCTGAATTTAAATCCTATATGAAACTTTATATGATTAGCCATTTGACTGCATCTACAAAAAAGAATATAAAGAAGCTGCTTGTGCTTCTAAACTGTACTAAACTGCACGAAATGTTGTACACTTTGGAACATTTCTTCCCTGCTTGACACTGAAACTGGGCTTTTGAATGAACCAAACCTGATTATCAAAGAAAATAAATAAATATAAACTAACTCTGAGATTGCAGAACAGTACTTCTCTAATTTCAGTAAACATCAGTGTCATGACACACACAGACTGACTCACTGCTGTTGCACATGCGCACACACACACACACACACACACACACACACACACACACACACACACACACACACACACACACACACACACATAGATATAAGTGCCCTTTTATCCATCAACCCTGCATTCATGTATACACACACACACACACACACACACACACACACACACACACACACACACACACACACACACACACAGGCACACACACTTCACATAAATTGGAACTGAAGAAATAATCTGAGAATTCCTGCTTTAAAAAAAGTCTATTCTTGATAAAATGAATGTAACCCATTTTATCTCAGTAAACATTCAAAATTTGAGGGCTATATATATATATATATATATATATATATATATATATATATATATGTTTGTTTGTGTCTTTCGGCTTTTCCCGGTTAGGGGTCGCCACAGCGAAACTCCGGTCCACTAATAATTGGCAGTAGAGTTTTACATGCTGGCTTGCCGGGCCTAATGCACAACCTTCAACGAAGGAGCACCCGTTCACGAATGTCATCACACAGAAGACGCTCTAACTGAGAATCGAACGGGCAACGTCTAACTGTGAGGTGACAACGCTACCGCAGCACCACCACCGCAGTACATATGTGCAGAGTATTAACATATTATGGCCACTGGGTGGCACGATCAGATCAAATACTGCTGTGGGGGATTTAACTCATTAACACCTATGCGGTGTGGAATGTTGCATCTCTTACAGCCTGAACACATCCCTGCATTCCAGAGCATTTTCTGAAAAATTTTTCTTAAAAAGCATAATATAATCAAGGCTTTTCTACTGCAGGACATCTTAGATTAGCTATTTTAGAGTCATTTTATTAATAAATCCCTGCCCTTTCAATTTCTGCCTATTATAAGCTGGTAAGCAAGCCACTTAGTTAAAGTCTGACCCAAGAACGTTTTGGAGCCCATAAGTAGCTATGGTTGCTAACTGAAAGCATACAAAAAATGAGCTATAGGCTTGAATGAGTTAAACAATAAATAAATAAATAAATAAAAGACTACCCTTGTCAAGCAGCTGCACTTAAAAAGTTAAACCTAATATTTTGTGCTAATGAGAATGTCATAAGCTAACAACAGTAAAAACAAATTAAAAATGTACAATTTTTCAACAAAAAATGCAATTAAAGAGGCATTTCAGACACTGTACACAATAACAATTATGCGTTGCATGACGATAATGATTCATTTATCAGGATTAGGAAGTTTCCTAACAGAATATCACATGCAAATGAAACCTTTTGCAGTACCAACGAGTCATGTTCCTGAAAAATATCAGTAACTCTAAATAACACTGTCATTAAAGCAGATAGAAACATTGAAAAGCAATCTGAGGCATCAGAATGAATGAATATCAGAGTTAACTGTTGCAAATATGACACAGTCCATATTAATGTTTATTCATAAAATCAGAATGGAATGGTTAGAAAGAAAAATTACCCACTACTAATAGTTGAAGAATTGGTCTCAAGATTGTCAAGTGTTATTTTTTTTCTCAGCATTAGATGCATACCAGGGTTTCTGGCAAATCATCTAAATGGGGAAAAACTCCAAAAATGTGTGCATTTAATGCATCTTTAAAAAGGCACAGAGTTCCTAATCCTCCAGTTCATATTTTGTCAGCACCAGCGGTATTTCAGAGAGCTGTTGCACGAGTAATTGAAGGTTTGAAAGGTGTTGTAAATATAACTATCTGTTTCTGTGAAGTCTGGCACAAGAAGAGCATTACAAAGAGATTGATTCAGCTGTTGAATAAACTAAGAGTAATGTGTGGGTCATATTTAAAAGTTAGACTGTTTACAACCAGATCCAGAAAAAAAAAACAATTCTGAGCAGCTCTGCAAAGGCCAGAAGACAAGCATGCATTACAGATGTTTTGAGGAATAACACAACATCTTGCAAAGTTTGTACCTAACATGCATCAGATAACTCTACTTTTATAAAAGCTGTTAAATTAGGATATAGACTAGGAGTGGAGCTGCACACAGGATGAAAGTTTTAAAATCCTCAAATACCTAGTTACATATGCTCCATTTTTAAAGTACTATGATGTGAATATGCCGGCTGTGCTGCAAGAATGGTGTAGGAGTGGTGATCATAAAAAACAGAGATCACTTCCGTGTGAGTCAAGAACATCTACAGATGCAGAACACAGGCATGCTCATACAGAAAATGAACTGTTAGCAATAAGAGTATGGATGTGAAACAGTTCATGTATATGTCTGTATTAAAGACGTATTGGTGGCAATAGATCATGAAGTGTGTTGAAAAAGTCTTCAATGTACTGCTGAAACAATAATAATCCTATTACAAGGTAGGCCCACTGGACACACATTTCCTTTTCAGGGATGACCCAGGAACAATGTCTAATTAACTAACTTGCTCAAGATCATACAGTAGGCAGATGAGGGCTGAGGGAATCAAACTATGTTTCATGCAAACTACAGCTTGCAACCTTTTTACTCAATGCTAACTGCCAGATTTCAGAAGATGTGACTTAATCTACAGAAATATAATCTGAAAGTAATTCACAGACCAGGCAGGGAGTGACACTTAATAGCTAGGAGTACAGTTACCAGATAACAATGAAGAGTTGCTACAAGAAAATCTTCTGTCATTGGTACCACTGAAGTTACTAATAACAGAAGTAAAAAAAAATAATAATTTCCAAGATTTATGGATATTAACTTGAACTGCAGAAACAGAGTACATTGAAAGGATAACATGTATAAAAACCTCCAGTAAGTAAATTCAATCATTTTTTTCAATGAAGACATAAATTGTGTCCAGGGCTTGACATTTAATCCTGATAAAATACTTGTTCCCAATTAACTGGGAAAGCAAATGTTTGGGAGAATATATGAGGCACATCTGGGAATAGCTTAGTTTAAAGAAATAAGATATACTGTATAATGTTTTGGTTAGGAATATTATCTCAGATAGAAAAAGTAATACAGGGTTGTACCATCTGCAATGCAGAGTATAAATAATCCAAAAAGGAGATTGAATCATGCCCAGTTCCAGATTATCAGGAATTATCAGTAAAAGCACTGATTTACCTGAGTTAAAACAAGCCATGTAGTTCATATATTCTGTGTTCTCTGAAATAATCCAGCTGACAGACACAGTTGCAAGCACGATTAATGCATTATAGTTGATATTTTCCAGGCATGGTTTGTATTACTAGTGATAGTGTTATGAATAGGGTTTTCTAAGGTAAAATGGAGGGTTACAGTTAGGGCGGTTATACTCAACTGTGTGCTTATAGATAGTGACTGCACACCACATTCCATTCTGGGGACATGGGGAATGTGATAGCATAAAACCCAGTAATTTTTTTTCTTTGTTGTGGTATTTGATATTTGTGTTCAGTCATTTTAGAGTAAAACCTTATCAAATATTATAGCTGCACCATCCAAGAACAGGACTTGATGGAGAAGTGTTACATTTAAGGGAAGAGCAGTGTCACGGTCCAGTTGTTAGAGTCACTGTCTTACAGCTGCAAGTCTAGGGTTTCGTTATGGCCTTGCTTTTTGCCAGTGTGACATTTGCTTGTCATTGATACATGCCTTTGCGATTTTCTTCCTGGCTTCCTGTAAAACCACGTTATATAACTTGACTGGCTTGTCTAAATTGCCTCAGATGTGTGTTTGTATGTATATATACTGTCTGTCTATGTATCTATCTACCTATCTACACATCTGTGTCTCTACCTATCTGTCTTAAATCCCTGTGTTTGTTTTCATGACTACTGTCCTCTGTTCTCAACAGCATGCATTTTGGCTTGTACCTGTTATTCTGGAATAAGCTAGGCTAAAGTTAATCATTTCACTGAACTGGAATAATTTACCTATAATTTATTTAATTGCATTTCTTTACAGGTAAGGTTAGACTGGGTTATGCAAGATCGCTCTTTAGTGGAGGTCTGGAGAGAAAAGTTCTGAAACCATATTTAGTGAAAGAAAAACATACAAAGTGATTTTATCAGACACTTTGAGAGTACAGCAATTTCAGATTCAACACAGTAGGTCATACATATGCAAGTAATTAGTATCAACAATTGCAGCTGTGCATATAAAAGTAAATATCTGAGCATAGTATATGTTATTAAAGCTGAATTACAAGCATGATTAAAATAGAAGTGATGTAATCTGGGCTAGGTGTGTGTGTGTGTGTGTGTGTGTGTGTGTGTGTGTGTGTGTGTGTGTGTGTGTGCGTGCGCGTGCGAGTGTGTGTGACAAATAGCAATTGTCAAAAAAGGAAAAGACAAAAGGGAGTACAATAGTGAAGAAGAAAGAGTTAGGCAGGAAATTATATGGCTTAGAGTGGAGTTTTCTTGTGGGACAGTACCACTTCACCAATGAGATTAGGGGACAGCATTCAGATGGAATAAGTGATCACTGATATCTGGATGGATGGATGGATGGATGGATGGATAGATGGATGAATGGATGGATGGATGGGCCTACCTTATTTCAGAAACACTTGCAGCAGTATTCTTACCAGTGAGTATCCTTATGGTCACCCCTGGGGTGGTAGCTGTGCAGAATACCTGCAGTACAACATAACACTGTGATATATAAGCTTTGGTAGACATTGTCTCAAGTAATGGTCAAAACTTTTCATCAAAAATCAGCGTGTTTCCTTTTCAGTATATTGACAGATTATTTTGTAGAGGACTGAAGGGGAAAGAAAATCATATATAACAGAGTAGATATTCTGCGTAACAGAGATGTAAACTATAACCTGAAATATGGCCAGGGTGTAGGACAAGAAAATGTATGACACCATTTAACAAGCTGTATGATTATTACTTAAAAATCTGCTTGTCAAATCCTGATCTGCTAACATATGCTGCATCAGCCGGGTGTTGACCCTACATCAGTTTCATGCACACATAGAAACATGCAAACACACCTATATAAAGAAGACTCTAGGCCTAGACTGACAACATTTACTTACTGTTATTTCAGGTCACTGTGTTTAGAGAAAGTGAAACTCCTGATTGTGGCAACTTGGCAAGTGAGGCCAGCAAAACACTACCTGTAACACTGGAGGCAGCATTGTTTCATTATGAAAGCAATGAATGATTCACGGTCTTAACTTGTCTTTTGTGAATAGCTACATAGCCCTTACATATTACATGTACAGAAGTGAAGCTGGCCAGGCTTTTAGGCCTGGGACAAATATGCAAATAATACTCAATGAGAGGAAGGCAGTGCAGATAGCTACCAAACAGGGGCATAATCTAAGTACAATACTATCCTACGATGCCTTGCTAGAAAGAAATATGTCTTGCAAGGCAGTTCGCTAGAACAGAAAGATACTGGCACTATGGGTAGATGTGCCAGGTCTATATTATAACATCGAAGTCTTACAACTTTGAATGTTATAATATCGAACCCAGTAGAGCGAACACTGGAAATAGTGAAGCTGCAGAACACCGAATACTTTCCTAGGGAAAGTATTTGGTGGGCCGTTTTTGCAGCTTCGCTATTTCCTCAACAGTGGAGCAAAGGTTACGGACCAGGTTAAGGTAAGTGTGCGAACGAAGGTGAGTGTGCGATTGGGCGTGGGTTAGGTGAGTTAGGATTAGGGTGCAGGTCAGGTAAGTGTGCGATTGTGTGGACGTGAGGGTTAGGGTGGGGTAGGTGAGTCAGGGTTAGGGAGGGGGTAAGGTGAGTGTGTGATAGTGACTGACCTTAGGGTTAGGGTTGGGTTAAGTTAAGTGGCTAGCTAATGGTATATGTATGGTTTAGTGTAGTGTTCTGTGAAGTGTGTGCGTGGACTATTTATTTTGGTGTGCTTGTGTCGTGTGTATGTTTGTCGGAACAGCAAATTTTTTCCCTGGGAAAAAAATCGCTATTCTGACTGTTCAGTTTTCTGGTGTTTCACTCTACTGGGTTTGATATTCGATATGTTTCAAAGCTTGTTTTGTTAAATAGTTTTTACCTGCACTTTAAAGTTTGTCTTTTGTCAAATTTTATCTGTTGAGGCTGCTCACTCAAGTGCGCTAGCCTGTGTTAAGCAATTACTGTGCATTTCCTGCTGTTTGTCCTTTAAAAAAAACAAAAAAAACAAAAAAATATCCTTGTTTCCCACCTTTCCTGACCTAGAATAGTCCCTAATACAGGCATTGCTGTATTCTGGACTTTGATATAGTTCCTGTGTTGCCCATTTCCTTGCTTGGATAGAAGGAAGCTTCTTTGTTCACCAGTGGGAGTGGGGAGCTTTGAGCAGCCTATCTGTCCCTGGAGCAGTGATCTCAGCACAGAATCTTGTAGTCTATTGGCCGTTTTGGGCTAATTTCTAGCTCTTTCAAGTCCCCTGTATAAAACCCGCTTTAGCGCGGTTTTGTGCTTAATCGGGTTTAAACCATTCCCGGCTCCACAAAGTCTACTCTTCACTTTTTCCCTTAGAACTGCTCTATCTCTCAAATTAAACACCATATTCTCAATCTAAAGCCCTACAATAGCTCATATAAGCAATTTTGTAAGTTAGCACTAATAAACTAAAAGCACTACATCCTCATATTCTCCCTTTGAGTACCTTGTCCCCTATTGGTCCTTCTTGATTCAGTTATAAAGGAGTTCCCTATACTATTCTAGAATGTCCAAAAGTCAGTTGCTGGTTTCCTTTCCAGTCCAGCTGGTGAATCTGGGAATCTTGAGGCAATGTTACAACTGCCTCATGTACACAGACAACCCTCTCCTCCTCCCAATAAGTTCAAATATATGTGAGAGATACATGCATATAGCCAAACTGGAGGCTGAGCTCTCACAACTCAGTACTGGCGTAACCAGTCAGGAGAAGGTAACCTCACACACCACAAATCCAGTCTCACATAGTCCTAACACAACAGCAAACCAAACACATAAACACACAAAAACATACTCGGAGGCTCTAAATAAAAATCTGCCTAAGCAAAAGAGACCTCCAAAGCAGACATCCAAGCAACAGCTACCCCAAAACAAAACACATGCAACACATAGCTCACAAAGTCAGTGTGCCAAACAGTCACAGCCCTTAAGGCTAAACAACACACCTGATACACTTGTAATAGGTGACTCTATTGTCAGACACACTGATGTCCTGCTCACCAGGCTGAACAAGGAGAAGGTCACAGTGAGCTGCCTGTCGGGCACTAGGATTCGCCACATAACACAACACATAGCACATAACACAAGCACTCAGGTCACTCCAAAGCAAGTACAAATATGACTCAGTCATTGTCCATGCCGGTGTGAATGACCTGAGACGTACCTCCCTGGACTACATGAAAAGAGACATAGAGGAGCTCTCTGATCATGTAGCCCAGGCTGGTATGACCTTGAGCAGCATATTACCCTCACCAAGAATGATGCCACAGTATAAAGACAAAATGATCAATTTTAACAATTGGCTAAAGTTTTGGTGTCATTCAAAGGGGATCCAGTGTCTGTCAGCCTAGGATGACATGCTTGACAAGCCATGTTGCTTCACTAGGGATGGCTTGCACCTGGTCACCCCTGGGCTTTCGGATATTGGCAAAGGCTCTTGCCACCCCCATAGTGCCTTTTTTAGGCAAGGCTCAAAAGACAACCCCACCTCCATAGACAACACAAGGAAAAAGAAATTAAGGGTAATGCTGCTCAACGCCAGAAGTCTAAACCTCATGATGCACACACTCAAAGCCCTCCTCAGTATGGAGAACATCGATATCTGTGCAGTGACAGAAACCTGGTTCAAGGCTCCCGAGAGCACCCCAGCACTACCAGGGTATACCTCATATCATGCTTTTCGGCCCCAAAACTCAGATCGAACCACAAAAGGAGGGGGAGTATCCATATTCATCAAAGATACCCACACCTCCAGGTTAGTGGCATTGCACGAAGCATCTGAGACCATCCATATGCAGCTAACAGTGGGAAAAACTGCCTTTCAGTTTGTAGCATGCTACAGACAACCCTCTCAAAATCAGGAATCCCACTCAGCCTTCCTGAGAACACTGGAGAATATGAAGGTCTCTCCAAACACCATTATATTGGGTGACTTCAACTACCCAAACATTGACTGGGAGTATTACTCAAGCCCCAGCACCCTAGCACAAAGGTTCCTAGAATTTATAAACTCAAATGCTATGGAACAACTAGTCACCACCCTTACAAGAGGGGATAACATACTGGACCTGGTCATCACCAACATGGGGACTCTATGCTCCATACCAGAGGTATTCCCCTCATTGGTAAGATCAGACCATAAATTAATCTCACTGGATATCCACATCCCGATCCCACCCACAGCCCAGAAAACCACAGTGAAAAACTTCTCAAAAGCTACCTTCACACTTCTCAAAACTGAGGTGGAATCCTTCAAGGCCCCCGGGCCAGTGGAAACTACAGCTCGAACTGCAGAATCCTTTATAAACACATTCTATGGACAGCTTCAGGAATGCATGGATCATGCTATCCCAAACAAAACCAAGACCCAATCTTCCAAAGGCACTCATCCTGCCTGGTGGACCCCAGCCATAAATAAGCTGTACAACAGAAGGAGGAAGCTACTACATGATAGAGCAAAATGCCTAAAAGGGAAGTAATCTCTGATCAGTACTAGCAATAAACTACGATCCCTCATAAAATCATCCAAGGCCAGCTTTGAGAGAAAAATTTCACAGGACACTAAAGATAATCACAAGGCTTTCTTTAGTTATGTTAGGAACCTGGGTGGCAACTCCCAGATATGCTCAGAGTTGGTCCAAAATGACAAAAAATACACTGAACCCACAGACATTGCCAACATCCTGGCAGACATGTTCAGTGCAAACTCCCCCCCCCTTCCCCCCTAAAGAGCAAATATCTATCCCAGCAGAGTGCTGCCTCCCTGATATCTCAGATGCTCAGGTGAGAGTCGCCCTCTCCAAAGCAAAAAACACAGCATCAATGGAACCAGACGGTGTCCCGGGCTGCATCCTACATGTACTCCAAGAACAGTTAAACCCTCACATAAAGCTGCTGTTCAACCTCAGCCTTACTACAGAATATGTACCCAAAGAATGGCATACAGCAACAGTGGTCCCACTCCACAAAGGTGGTGCCTCTATGGACCCTGGAAACTATCGCCCCATAAGCCTGACTAGCCTGGTCTGCAAAGCTATGGAGAGGATCATCATGGACCTCATAAACAAAGACATTGGGGACCTACAGACACTGGATCCTACCCAATTCAGCTTTGTTAAGGGCAGATCCTGCCTCTTAAACCTGGTTGATTTCTTTGAAACAGTCACCAAGGCCATTGATGAAGGGAAGGTAGTCCACACAGCCTACCGGGACCTCGCAAAAGCCTTCGACACAATACCCCACTTGGGTATCATAGATAAGCTCTCCAGCTTAAATATAAACCCCTATGTCATAAGATGGGTTGCAAACAGGCTCAAGGACAGAACCCACATAGTCAGAATTGCTGGAGCTATGTCAGACTCTAAACCAGTTACAAGTGGCGTCCCACAAGGCTCAGTCCTGGGACCTCTCTTGTTCAGTATATATTTTTATGTGGTTCAGGCTAGCATGGGAGAACTGTGGCTGACCAAGTTAGCAGATGACTGCAAACTGGGTGCCATAATTGACTCTCCAGCTGACGCAAGCATCCTCCAAAAGGGTCTCATAGAGACGGATAACTGGTGCCAGAGCCCACCTTATCATGAAAGGATTCACATCTAGATCAAGGGAGGTCATTGTGCCCCTTTATTCATCCCTCATCAGGCCCATAATTGAATTCAATGCCCCATTTGGGATGTACCTTATCTGACACCTGCAGCAACTAGAAAGACCCCAAAAGTACCTCACAAAGAGGATCATGGGACTCAAACAGATGCCATATGCTGCTTGGTTAAAGAAACTCCAGCTCTACTCAGTTGCATACCGCCTACTTAGAAGCGATCTATGTTTGACGTATAAAGCCATGTCCAACCCGGAATTAATGAGCATGCTCCACCTCAGAAGATCCAAATCCCTTAGAGCTACACGCTCGAGGGACTTGAACCTCAGCACAGAAATAAATAGGACATGCTGGAGGGACAGATTCATAACCCAGAGGCTCCCTTCACTCTGGAATAGAATCCCAGTCCATGTTAGGCAGAGCCCCTCACTGACTCTCTTCAAGAGGAATCTTGACAAGTGGATGGCAGATTGTAGGCTTATCCCGGGGATTACTTCTGTGTCACTACTAGACAGAGGCACAGTAAACTAACCTTAAAAAGGGCACAGTAAAATCAGTTCATAGAGTGGCGAAAGCCAAACACACTCTGGCTAAAGTGCCTTAGGGCAGATAGCCTAGTATGAACCTATAACATCTGAAGTTGTAAGACTTCGATGTTATAATATAGACCCGATGTGTCATAAACCAAAACAGGAAGAGAAGGACAGATGTGGCAGCACCGGCAAACAAAATGATAATGGTAAGTCATGCAATGTATAGTCTGCAGCTTTATTTGTAAGCACGAGAAGATTACAACCTGGGAAGATGGCCTAGTTATCTGAGTGATATAGGACACAAGGGGGGCAAATGCAGGCTGAGGGAATCAGATCCAGGCATTTGGTAGCTCATAGATCTAATCCCGTGCACTAAATTACTTGTCCAAGTATCCTGTGCACTAAATTACCTGTGCAAGTATCCTGTGCACTAAATTACCTGCCCAAGTATCCTGTGCACTACATTACCTGTCCAAGTATCCTGTGCACTAAATTACCTGCCCAAGTATCCTGTGCACTAAATTACCTGTCCAAGTATCCTGTGCACTAAATTACCTGTCCAAGTTTTTGAAAAAACATCTCAGGAGACATGCAGGCTTAACAGGAAGGGGCAAATGCATATGACTGAATCATAAGCTATAGAGTGTGCGTGCGCGTGTGTGTGTGTGTGTGTGTGTGTGTGTGTGTGTGTGTGTGTGTGTGTGTGTGTGTGTGTGTGTGTGTGTGTGTGTGTGTGTGTGTGTGTGTGTGTGTGTGTGTGTGTGTGTGTGTGTGTGTGTGTGTGTGTGTGTGTGTGTGTGTGTGTTTAATTCAACACTCAATAAGCAAAAGGCAGAGAAACAAGTCCTGGTCAGTATATCCATTTGTAGCAGGACACAAATGCACATCCACTCATACTGTATTCATGAAGTCATACATATCATGAATATTATATTGGAAGTCTGTCTAACTGTGTTTCGTATGTGGAAAAAATATTGCGCCTGGAAAAAAGCAATGCACAGTGAGTAACTGCAGACTTTATCATGTACCACTCAACAGCACTTCTATGGTACTGATTAACAAATGGGTAAAAATATTACCTCCTCTACCCTGAAAGGGGGTAAAAGTTAAACACTGACAAAATATCTGCATAAGGCAGTTGCCATCATCCCACAATATTGTAAACAAGTGGCATGGCAATGTATTTGTAAAAAATATTTCAGTGTAAAAGTTATGAACCTCTACTAAAATATGAACATACATAAAAAAACAAAACCACCACCATGAACGGCCAAATCCTTTAATAAAACGTAGAGTATCAAACAAATAAAACAAAATAAAATGAAGTGGGGACTTCATTTTATTTGTTCTATGCTCTACGTTTTATTAAAGGATTTGGCAGTTCGTGGTGGTGTTTTTGGTTTTTTACGTACTGTTTAGCTTGTACCTTTTACACCTTTGGCAGCTACAAGTATATTCTTTACTTCAAAATATGAACATAGGTCATTATTCCATACTTTTGCTACAGTTAAAAAAACATATTTTTATAAGTGAGAGTAAAATGCCATACATGTTAACAGATGTTTAGAAAGATGGGTTTGCAATGAACACAAGAAACATCTTTAGGGATGAAAAAAAGATCTAGGATTTTTAATGGCACTTGTGAGTTTGAGAGTGAATTTGGAGTCTGAAAGTTGATTATGTTACAAATTTGGGTGAAGTATAGACAGTTATTAAATCGTACACGAAAATTCTTAAGAATTTATTTTTATAATACAACTTTTTTAATAATACAACTAACATGGTGCATTTCACTGAGAAGTGCTACTTAGTGACCATTCAGAGCTGTCCTAGATAGTTATTTTTGACCTATGACATGGTGTCTCATTAATATAATGGGAAAGTGTGCCCAGGGAAACATCATCTTCAGCCCTCTTATTACATTTGGGATCTTATCATTATAGTCTACAGACAGGTAAGTGAACTATGTCATAATTTGTGAAAACAAAATTGTGCTTGGCCTTGTGAAAACAAAGTTATGCTGGGCCCTTCTAACTTGTCAGCATTCATAATATATGAGGTAATCTCAGAGAAGGAGTCATGCAGGTGTGTCCTTTCATTAGTTCCACATCACCCACCATAGCCTGTTAACATCATTATCAATACCAGAACAGTTAATGGGTGCCACTTATGGGAACACGGCTAATACCTAGAAGGCTTCCCCCCCCCCCGCCCATTGTAGCACTATCACAGCAGTCTGTTTACTTTCCGATTTCCTTCCTCGAAATGCATGTATGTTTACCTTCCTCCTTTAGTTCTCATGGCTGACACATCCCTCCTGTCTGATCTCAGTCTCTCTTCTCACTTTTACATTATTCCTAACAAGGCCTCTATGATTATTTTGCATATTTGCATATACCATGTAAGACTGCTTATTTCTCTCTGGCAGCACACTCTGTACAGGATTCTATAACTGCATGTTTCTGTCAGGCAATTTTTAGCAATATTACCTTTTTCTTCACATAATCAGCTGATGTTAACTTTGTTTTTAATTTTATTTATTTATTAACTGGTCTGCTCAGACCCTTCTAAATCACAACAAGGACCAATGCATTATATGACGACAGTGTAAAATAACCAATCAACCAGTACATGGGATGAAACAAGACACCTAAACAAAATCCACACAGATATGTTACACGAGCAAATAATGAAAGCTAGAACTGGACCTCAGAACCTGAAACTATAAAGTAAAGTAATTATCCCTGAGCCACCACAGGGAGCAGCTTAATTTGGTGATGATCTGAATAAATGCGAAGACACACACACACACACACACACACACACACACACAGACACACACACACAAACACACAGATATATAGACTCACACGGGCGCATGCACACACAAACCCTGTATCAGCAACACGAATCAATGAAGGCAGTCCTAGGTGTAGTAAACACTAGCAATGTACACCTATTCATTTATTCATACATTTGACATTATTCATACATTTGATATTATCTCTATTTTCATGTACATTATAGTTTAAAGATTTTACATATATATTTTAACATATATTTTTTACATTTTTTATCTATACATTTTTTATACATATACATATATTTACTTATTTATACATAATTGTATACAATTTTCGCTTATACAACTGCATATATATATATATATATATTTTTTTTTTATTTACTTATACTATTGCATATATCTTTCATACATTTTAAACATTTTAATATTCATAATATTTATAATATATTTATACATTTATATATTCATATTACATATATATTTTAATACCTATACATAGTGTCTTAACCTAGTTGAATAGTATTAGGTATCTACTGTGAGGCATTTTTGTTTAATACATAACACTGTGTATATAGGATGAGATACATCTTTAAGATAGGGATTTTTTAATTGTTTCTTAATTGTTCATTATTTAATTAATTAACTGTTTTATTGGTGATTACATTGTGAGTGGTAGTGTTATAAAAAGCGCTGCCTCCTTTCAATATTGATTCTGAAGAGGTCTCCGGATAGGAGACGAAAGCGCTTAATCCTGTCTTCTTGTCTGCTTGCTGATTTTTGGAATAAACTACATTTGGTTTGAGCTGGTTGTGGAATTATTGGTGGAACTTACACTACACCTAGGACTGCACACACACACACACACACACACACACACACACACACACACAGATATGTGCTCACACACACACACACACACACACACACACACACACACACACACACACACACACACACACACATACATGCACACATACAAAGATGTATACACATATACACAGTTACAGACCCGCATAACTGCACACATGCACACACACACACACACACACACACACACACACACACACACACACACACACACACACACACACACACACACACACACACACACACATCTGTATATGTCAAATACTTTTCTGAGTGGTTTCACCATGTCTCTGAATCAAAGGATTTTTCAGTTGTGCTTATTACAAAACCCACATTTGCCATTTAGTGTGGCCAGAGAAAAACATTTTGAATCTCAGGGATATTAATAATTGATAATGTCACATTACAAGCAGTGACTTTCAAAGGCAGTGATAGCTGAGCCTCTTGTGTATACGTTTTGCATCATGGTTTCTAGGCTTTTTACAGAAAGTAAGCCTGTTTTGCTAAAAGGGAAAAAACAGGACCTAATAAACCTAATAAAATAGGTAAGGACAGAGATAAAACATCATGAACAAAGTTATAGCAAATAATATACTGAGATACATAAGAGAAAACAGAACAAGTGAAGCTCAGCATGAGTAACCTTCTGCAGTCCATGTGAAAGGATTCCAGTCTGTTATTCCATAATGAAAGTGTTGCTTTCTAGGTGTGAGATTTATGCAATTAGTTAACTCAAGTTGCTGGAAAGTAGTGCAGATTTGATGTAAAACATGTTTATAGCACACTCATCAAACTATAGCAAATGTAGGGTTTGAGTCCAACAACTGCAAATTGGCCATGCTTCACCAGTAACCTATTTATCTTACTGTGAACAATAACAGTACAGTCATGACCCTCAAATCACCAGCCAGACGTCCCTACAGCCTAGAATTAGTTCTGGATTCTCAATGTTCTTAAAAGTGGGAATAATTTGCCCTAAGTATGGCTAGAAAATAAATAACTGTGTGTGCATGTATTTCTAAGTATTTATTGCTATTAATCCAAAAAGCTGGTACTGACTGCAAAGCTAGCTGTGTAATTGCTCTACAGATGTGTAGCTCACCTATTCACATAGCATTATTTCTTAATTTTACAATCCATACATTCTGTTTGAGCTTCAGTGGTTCATCTTGCTGTGCTTCTCTGTCTTGTCAATGCAGTATTTGTTAATGACATTTTGTCATTTATTACATTGTATATTTTCCTATCTGTACACAGCTATATTGTGATTAACATCAAAGATTCACGCTACAGTAAGGTACGTTGCATTTTTTTTTTTAATTTCTTAACAGAACCTGTCTATTATTTCATTCTGGATTACCTTGTACTAGAAACAATTTCAAATAAGCTTATACTGTGTTACAAACTGGCTAAGGTGTTGTTGTCTTTCTGCTGTTAATGTCTAGTAAATATAGTAACAAGTTTCTCCTGGATTTTTGCTTTAGGATTCAGTGATAGCACCTTTTTCCTACTGTGTTAAACTCTGGGTAAGTGTTGTCTTTCTGCTGTTGTTGTTTGTCTTTCAGCTTTTCCCGGTAAGGGGTCGCCACAGCGGAATTCCAGTCCGCTAATGATTGGCAGTAGATTTTTACAAAATGCCGAGGTGCCAGCTCGACGCCCAACCTTCAACAAAGCACGCCCATTTACGCACGCATGTCTTTCAAATGCTACCCAATAGCGGGGAGGACAAGCAGACTCCACATAGAAGGCACTCCCAAGCCCAGCCAAGAATCGAATGGGAGAACCTCTTGCTGTGAGGTAACAACGCTACTGCCATACCATCGCGGCATCATAATGTCTAGCAAATATATTAACAAGTTTCTACTGGCTTTTTGCTCTAGGATTCAGTGAAAGCATCAACATTTTTATTTTATGAACTGCACAGTAACAACAAATAAGTTTCTAGTGTGTAGCCATCTTGTTAAGTGTTATTTTTTTCTCTCTGCTGCTAATCTGTAGCTTATATATAAGCATGTTTCTTCTGATTTCTACTGACGGGTTCAGTTGTTGTACATGATTTTGTTTTATGATCAGCACTTTTACTGGCTAGTCTAGTCAAATGGTAATAATATTGAGACGGTTTGTGAAGAGTTGGGTCATTGCCTTGTTTTTCATATCTGTTACAATTCCAGCTACTCATCCTAAAAATTCAATGATTCAGAGTAAACTTTATTGTCATTTAGGACCACACACGTGTAGCCTAAACAAAATTTTGTGTATCAGCTCCTTCTTGAGATTACAAACAGAAAGTAAAACAACACATACAAGTAAAGAATGAACACAACAAACATATACAATCCTACTCTTAGTACCTGAACAAGAGAGCAGAAAATTTTCCAGCACTTAAATACAGAATAAGTGCTTATATGTCACATTTACAGACTGTGTGTAATGTAGCAAAGAGTATGAATAGAGATAGGTGTACTACCTGTCCTTCTAAAATCTGGAAACCTCCCAAACTTGCATACCAACAGATATCTCTTGTTAGCTATTTTATTTTCCATCTGTCCTTCTGAATTGTGGAAGCCTTCATTTTAGTAATCACAGACTTGCATACCTAGACATATCTCCTATTATCTCCCTTATTCACCAGTTTAAAGGCTATAAAGCAGAAATATACAACTGTGAAATACAGTGCACTTCTTAGGTTGGCCAAACACTCCTTAATGCAGCAGAGTTTAGACGGATAGTACTTTATCTGCCCAGTTCAATCACCAAACAATCCCCATTATCTTAATCTCTCTATCTCTCTCACAGTGTACTGAGCACATGACATAATATTTCTAACTATTCCTGCTGCAACAGTTAAGACAATCTCACTATCAAGAGAACCTCTACAGCTGAGTTTCACTCAAGTAGCAAAAGCATAAAGGGAAACATACCTTCAGTTAAAACCTATGTAAGGCAGTTTCCAAGAATCAAATTAAACTTAAGGAAATGTTGTGCTTTCCATAATTTCTGCATCAGTGTGTTCTGTACTGTGGTGTTGAATCTGCTGGAGGGACACTCCTACCTCCCACTGACACCAACAGGCCTTATGCTGCTTACCTCCTGCCTCACTGCAGTTTTACAGATTGTTTTCCTGATACTTACTCCACCATGGTCCAAACTTTCCGTTCAGCCCTCACTATGCTCAGGCTTCACTCTGCTCCCCTACCCTACCACCAGTTTTCACCTACCCACACTACATCTAAACTTATCCCTCTGTTACTCCATGTACTCTACTCAGTCTCCTATTCTGTGCCTAACTGCACTATTCAATCACAAACTGGTCTCATTATACTATCCCTACCCACTTATATTATAAACTCCCTCTCAAATCTCCCTCTGCTCCTTCCCCATCAAAACCTACCTATTTTCCACACTATTATCACTGCTCATTAACACGTTACCATACAACATTTTTACATTTACCATGCTGTTCCCCTCCGGCATTACATTATTAATCCTCTTCCTACTCTCATTCCTAATATCCCCATCAGTAGTAATAATAAATAAGCATACCTCAAACATTACTTCATCCTCCCCCATCAACCATCTTCCCACTAGCTACTCAAAAATCTCTTCAAGCTTATTTCCCAGAACTCCAACCCACTGTTCAAACCCCAAAATACTAAAGAATGCCAATATCAATGCCTGGATAATACTTCTACCCATGTCTACTAAAAATGCCATAATAAACAAACTAGCTTTCTCCACTATACGTCAGTGTGGGGACATACACCCCGACCCAGGTCCCAACCAAACCCCAAACCAAAGAATACACCTTAAAAGTTTAAAAAGACACTCTAAACCTTAGAAGCATATGCAACAAAATCACAGATGTTCATGCTTGGATGACTCAACACAACTGAGATATCCTAGCCACAACAAAGACCTGGCTAATACATGAAATAAAAGATGTTGAAATACTGCTCCCTGGTTATAAGATTTGTAGGCTTGATAGAACACATAAAAAGGCAGGTGGAATAGATACAATATTCCCAAATATGCAGAAATCATAATCGCATTGCTAATATTTATTGGAGCCAAGGACATATGTTTTGATGTGCTATATATCCCCCAGGACAGAACATTCCAATACTTGAAAACATACTATCCTGAATAGCAGATATAATCACAAATGAAATTATCCCCCTGTGTGATGTAAATATTGACTAGCACTCTTTATCTGCAAATTCATCAATCAGCAGCATGAAGCACTTTGGATTCACTCAACTCCTTCATACACCAACAAGATATGGCAAAATAACTGCCAATAATCTATCATGGACTGGATTCTGGTTAACAACCCATCTAATTTTACGTCCCCAGGTACCCACTACCTACCAGCTTATACCAACGAGAATATTACACAACTAACAAAGGAACATAAGCTCAAAACTAACCATAATCTCTCCAATTTCTCCAGAGTCTTTCATTGAAGCTCTGAAAGCAGTTAACTAGCCCATCCTAAAAGATGCCCCTTAAATGATGCAGATGAATACTTCATTGCAGGATTTCTAAATATTCTTAACACCTTAGCCCCACAGTATACAAAAATAATTAAAAATGCCATAACCCATGGCTCATTGACCAATGCAAACTCTTTGTGAAAGGCAGAGACAAAGCATGGGTTAACTGGCAAAAGAATAAAAATGTCAAAAATTGGAAAATATTCAGACAGACAAAATTAAGTCAAGAAACAAATTAATAGAGATAAAAAGTCTTATTATACAGACCTACAAGATATAAATAAAAACAAACCTAAAAATTTCTGGCTCTCCATATCCACTCTCATCAAACCAGGTACAAAAAAAGATCCCAGACTATACCCAGATATTGCCCTCCTCTTCAAACAGCTACCTTTTTCAATACATACTTTACAAAATGCATAGCCGGCCTAACCTCAAAATCACCTAACAAACCCCCTTCCATGAAGATAACTTCCCTTACTTTAGATCCTAGTACACCTTTGTCACAAAATTCACCTAACTACACCCTCTTGGATATACACATAGACAATGACACCCACCTTACCTTTCAACCAGTTTCTATATCTCCCATAAAAAAAAAAGCTTTTACATAAACTAAAACCGTGTTCCTTCTCAGCCGACAACCTTCCCCAGAACACCTAAATCTAGCTACAATACAATAGAATATCCAATCAGCGTTCTTATTAATATATCAATTATAGAATCCTGCATCTCCAACTTATGGAAAATGGCAACTATTATCACCTTACATAAAGGAGATAATTCCACTGGCATTACAAATTTCTGTCCCATAATCATCTTGTTTCCCCTCTCTAAAGTCCATGAAAGATGTATACATCAATGATTTCTGCACTATGTCTTACAAAATTAGCTAATCACTAATGCACAACGTGGATTTTGGGACAGATCACAGCACTTCCACTGCATTACTATTATTTATGGGCACTGTCAATAAAGCTCACAACTCCAATAAACTTGTTTCTGCAGAATTTCTAGATCTCACAAAAGCCTTTGACATGGTCTCTCAGACTAAACTCCTTAATCAACTTTCCACCCTGGCTCTGTCATCTCCATCTACTCAGTGGTTCTCTAGCTACCTTGCCAACAATTAACAAGCTGTAAAATGGCAAGGGTCCATCTCTGCATACCTTCCCACTTCCACAGGAGTCCCACAAAGATCCATCCTTAGCCCTCTGCTATTCAATATATTTATTCATAACCTACATTTATCTTCTTGTGACGGTGCCCTGATTCAATATTCAGATGACTCTGCTATCATCTGCTCTTCAAACACCTTAACTTGCTTTCAAGAAATCATTCAACAAGGTGTCATCTGTATTGAAACCTAGCTTTCAAAAGCCTAACTCTTATTCAACCGCCAAAATATAATAATCCTCCTTTTTACCCCAAAAACTCACACCCTTAACAATGCATCTTTCAAAATATTTTTGACAAATGGCATTGAAGTTGAATACCAAACTATTGGGAGTCTTAATAGATGATAGTCTTAAATTTGATCTCTACATCCAAAGCAATATCAAGAAAACCCATCAAAACTAGACATGCTATACAGAAACAAACATTTTCTGAGCACACCCACAAAACTTACTCTAGCCAGAACATACATTCTGCTCTCCTACTCTATGGAGCCCCAATTCTAACCAATTTACAATCCTCCATAAAAAAACAAACATTCTCCTTTACCCACCACTGTAAAGCCCTGCATACCCTTAGCTGGCTGGAACTCCCACATCCGCCTCTCCTACATTCAGCTAATAACAGTATATAAAATCATACACAAAGCATTAGCCTGCCCAGCTCTTACCCATTTAATCAACATATGTTTCCCTAAAAGAAATCTTAGATATGAAGACAAACAACTTATCACCATAAATAAACCAAATAAATCCCCTGGACAAAGCCTATACTCTTACTGAATAGCAAAAAAAAAAAAAAAAAAACACCAGAGCCATTTCTTACTGACCCACCTTTAAATACTCCCTAAAAGAATACTTTACAAAATATTGGACCTGCTCCTGTGGCAATCCTGACTGAACTAATTCACTATACTTCACTAATCCTTTCAAACCAAGTCACATCTCACAATCATCACCAACCTCCTACTCCACCCCTTTCTTTTGTTTTTCCCACTAACTTACCTTATCCACTTCATCTCTGCATATCTTTACTCTACCGCTTTCTCTCTCATCCCTACTCACCTAAGCTACCTGAAGTACATGGGCAAAGATATTGCTCCATTCAGTACTCATTCACAAGGCATCTATTTCGCTCCTTCCCTGCTTTAAATGAAACTACAGTCGCATGACATGACATAGACCTGTACACATTTTTGTCAGTATATTATACCAGTGTTCTTACTTGCATACATTTATAGCTGCCTTGTCAGGGATGTGGAATGGATGCTGCATAACACCAGCCAGTTTTACTGTCTCTTTCCTGTTCCTTTCCCTTTTCAGTATCAAACCTGTGCATGCATAAAGTATCTGGTTTCAGTGGTTGTCACAGTATTTGCCTGGCAAACACGCTTTTACCTTAACATAATGATTTCCAGGTAAGAGCATATAGAAGCTAGAACCAGGTTATGTGAAGTAAAGTGTACTTATATGAGGCTGTTCTACACTGTTTTTATAAAAGACTTTCATTCTGTTTTAAGCAAGTGTTTGCAGAGATGGAAACAAAGTAAAAATGTGCGCGCGTGTGTGTGTGTGTTTGTGTGTGTGTGTGTGTGTGTATAATGTAGAGCAGTTTCTATTACTCTCTAAGTTTCAGCACCTATGGATTAAAAAATATATACCCTACCCTGCAGTCTTCTTATAATTTGCTTTTTAATCCACCCTTCTGTCTATAACCCTAATATGAACAGCATCTCTCATATTAATACAGCACCCGATTTCCCTTCACTGTGTCTAATCATGTAATCTCTAATATCTTATTAGAATTGTTTAAGGTTTCATTTATTGCATAATAATCTAGGTAACAAGCCGGGGAGAAAAGCTCACAAGAAAAATTACAGACAGATTTAGTTATTTAGACAAACAATATGACTAGTGAGTTTTTCCTCACATATTTTGTCCGGCTCATATTATTTTTCATTGCACTCTACTATGAAACATATGTTTCATGTTCTTCTCATTATAATATGTTTTCACTCCTATGTTTTGTAGTGTTACATTTTATTTATTTATTTATTTTACATTTGTTGATGAGGCTAGTCCAACTGGATACATGTCCATTTTCAGTAGAGGCCCGGGGAGAAAAGCTCCACATTTACAATATTATTTACAGTAAGAGATATTTTACAAAAAAATTGAGGTACATTACAGTTTTTTACTTTACATTGAAATTTTACTCACAAATTTAGTTTGTATCTGGTATAGTTAAACATAGCAATGAAATCACAAGTAAAAATGTTTAAACTGTACAGATGCATACTCTTTTTAGATAACAGAAATGTATCTAGCACATGCAGATACTATGAGTAATACCCACTGGTAAGTGAGGTAGTTAGTCAGGGTAAGCACAGGGGTATAACCATTGTGCTTACCCTGACTAACTATTTTTATTTATTTATTTTATTTTACATTTGTTGACTGGGCTAGTCTAGCTGGATATATGTCCATTTTCAGTAGAGGCCCGGGGAGAAAAGCTCCAATGATTAGTACAAGTTTAAACAGAGATCAGCAATACAAGATTAAAATTTATAAATAGAGGTAGGTAATACATATACTACACAAATATGAAAGGAGCAAAAACAAAAAATGGAGTAATAAAATATATTCAAAAATGTACTACATGATACTTTGCGATTTAAAATATCTGTAACCGATTTTTTAAAGATTGCGATTGTGGAGCTTTTCTGCCTGGGCATCTGCTAAAAATGGGCACTTTTTGGCCCAGTAAGACTTTCCTGGTAAACAAATGTCAAGTAAATAAATAAATAACTAATAAAGTCAGAAAGGCTTGATTCCTCCTCATCCACATATAAATAATGGCTAAAGAGAAATTTGATTGTTTTTCCAGCTTTGAAAAAAATAACTCTGTCAGACTCCAAGTCGGTCACAAGTGGTGTCCCACAGGGCTCGGTCCTTGGCCCCCTATTGTTCGGCATCTACTTCTCAGAAGTACAGGCCAACATGGGAGGACTTTGGCTGATAAAGTTTGCAGACGACTACAAACTGGGCGCCATAGTGGAAAGTGCATTGGACATGGATATCCTTCAGAAGGGACTCACGGAAACAGATAGCTGGTGCCAGAGCCATGGCCTGAAGTTAAACGCCAAAAATGTATAGTCATAGGAAAAACAAGGTAACCCCAAGCTACCATATAGGCAGCAATCCACTAAGCACAGAAGAGGTTATCAGGGACCTGGGGACCCAGGTTGACAGTGGACTTTCTTTTGACACTCACGTTGCTAAAGTGGTTAGAAAGACCTTCTACATTGCCCACCTGATCATGAAGGGATTCACATCCAGATCTAGTGAGGTGATTGTTCCCCTGTACTCTTCACTTATCAGACCAATGATCGAGTACAATGCCCCATTTGGGATGTATCTTACCCGACATCTGCAGCAATTGGAGAGACCCCAAAAGTTCCTCACCAAAAGGATAAAGGGACTCCAAAATCTGTCATATGCTGCCAGATTGAAGAAACTCCAGCTCTATTCAGTCGCATACCATCTGCTCAGAGGTGACATGTGCCTGACATACAAGGCCATGTCCAACCCGGAATTAATGGACATGCTCCACCTCAAAATCCAAATCCACCAAAACCACTAGAGCAAGTGACTTAAACCTTAGCACGGATATAAATAGGATGTGCTGGAGGGATAGATTTATCACTCAGAGACTCCCTATGCTGTGGAATAAAATCCCGGTCCATGTGAGGCAGAGCACCTCGCTGGCTCTGTTCAAGAGAAATCTTGACCTGTGGATGGGAGATCGTAGGTTTACCCCGGGAATCATCTCGGTGTCACTGCTGGACAGAGGCACAACAAACTAATGGGCACAGTATTTTTTCATATAAGGGGTGGCGTAAGCCACAAAACTTTGGGCTAGGCTTATAAATGCCTTAGGGCAGATAGCCTAGTATAAACCTATGAATTCTTATAAATGCCTTAGGGCAGATAGCCTAGTATAAACCTATGAACTCTTATTTTAGTGAACCCAAACAGCAGCAGAAATAAAAGTTAGAGTTGAATATGTTGAAAATCAGAATGCTGCTTCAAGACTTTTAGCACATCATTATGGCCACAGCATGAGATGAAGACAGTCTCAAAGTCCTGATGCATTCACATTTCAAATGTAAATTGTGTCTTGCAGTAGTCTCCTCTCACACACACACACACACACACACACACACACACACACACACACACACACACACACACACACACACACACACACACACACACACACACACACACACACACACACACACACACACACACACACACACACACACACACACACACACACACACACACACACACACACACACACACACATTCACACATACCAAAGCATAACATATCAATGTATATGAGTACACATCGTATACATAATAAAAGGGCTACCTTCCCACAAAAACAAACCATAAACATTGCCTTAAAACACCAGGTCTGCAGCTGAGTTTTACACTGGGGGGGGGGGCTTAGCCCCATTATCACTGTCTTATATATACTAACTCCATGGTCACATTACAGTGATTAAAGTAAGTCAGCTAACTTTATGTTATTGTGACAATCTATTAGTTGAGTACAGTAAATTTCAAACAAATCCATCATCTCCAATTTGTGCAGGAAACTCTGCACTTGAGAAAAGGAATGTGTATGTATGTATGTATGTATGTATATATATATATATATATATATATATATATATATATATATATATATGTATGAGAGAGACATAAATGTATCTATTTCTGTCTATACATATCTCTCTCTCTCTCTCTCTATATATATATATATATATATATATATATATATATATATATATATATATAGATAGATAGATATCGTACATGAATCACGCCATTCCCAAATAGAACCAAGACACTCTCCTCCAAAAAAAGGAAGCCAATATGGTGGTCCCCTGCCATAAACAAACTATGCAACAGAAGGAAGAAACTGTTGCAGAAAAGAGGAAAATCCCAGAATGCAAAAAATCCCTTACCAGCCTCAGTAAGAAGCTGAGATCCCTCATAAAATCCTCCAAAGCTAGTTATGAAAATAAAATTGCCAAAGATTCCAAAGACACAAGGCATTCTATAGTTATGCCAATAATCTAAATGCCAATGCTCAGATCTGCTCTGAGCTACAACAGAACAGCATTACATTTACTGATCCCAAGGATATTGCTAATATCCTGGCAGATCGATTTAGTGCCAACTTCACCCCCCTCTCTCCCCTAAAGGGCCCATCTCAATACCAAAAGATTGCCAAATTCTGGTAATCATGGCCTCACAGGTAGAAACCACACTCTCCAAAGCTAAGAATACAGCATCCATGGGACCAGATGACATCCCGGGCTGTGTACTACATGAACTACAAAATGAACTGGCACCTCACCTAAGTGTCATGTTTAATCATAGCCTCACCTCAGACTTCATGCCCACTGAGTGGTGCACAGCTACAGATATCCCACTTCACAAGGGGGATCCGCCTTGGATCCCGGGAACTACCACCCCATCAGTCTGACTAGCCTGATCTGCAAAAGGCATGGAATGCATTATCATGGAACTTATAAACAAAGACATTGGCAACCTTCAAACACTGGTCCCCACCCAGTTTGAGTTTGTGAAGGGCCAATCTTGTCTCCTAAACCTGACTGACTTTTTTGAATCAGTCTCCAGAGCTGTGGATGAGGGTTAGGCAGTTCACATAGCCTATCTGGACCTCGCCAAGGCCTTTGACACCACACCCACTCTGGAATCATAGATAAACTTACTAAGCTGGGCATAAATCCCTTCATCACTCGATGGGTTGCCAACTGACTTACTGACAGAACCCAGACTTTAAAAGTAGCTGACTGCAAATCCAGCTCCAGACAAGTGACAAGTGGAGTACCACAGGGTTCAGTCCTGGACCACTCTTGTTTGGCATCTACTTCTCTGAAGTACAGGCCAATAATAAGGGACTCTGGCTAACAAAGTTCACAGATGACTGCAAACTGAGAGCCATTATTGAATCCCCAAATGATGTGGATATTCTAAAAAAGGGCCTTACAGAAACAGATGATTGGTGCCAGAGCCATGAATTACCACATAGGTGGCAGTACACAGTACATTAAACACTGAAAGTGTGATGAGAGACTTAGGGACACAGGTGGACAGTGGTCTCACCTTCGATAACCACATCACCACAACAGTCAAGAAACCCTTCTATGTGGCACAGCTCATTACTAAGGGCTTTTCATCCAGAAAATAGGAGATCATTGTCCCACTGTACTCATCCCTCATTAGACCCATAATAGAGTACAATGCTCCATTTGGTATGTACCTCACAAGACATCTACAACAGCTGGAAAGGCCGCAGAAATACCTCACTGCCCCATTTGGGCAGTTTGTCCATCTCTTTCAACTTTCTGATTTAAGAGACCACATCTGCACTTGTTTCCCATCTTTCCTGTAACTAACCTACTGGGAAGCACTAGAAAGTCTTAAACTGATACACGCCTTCTAGCTTAGAAGACAGACTTTGGAGTGATTAAGTATCAGTTTTCTGTATTTTCTTGCTGTACTTAACTGTTTTCCTCCTAAATGCCAATTTCCAGCATTTATTGTGATTTAAAAGCTTGTTTTTTTCACATATTGTACTTATTTGACTGCCTGCACTTTTAAAAAGTCAATTTTTCTTTAAATAATTTGTTTAACTATTGTAGGCTACACACTAAAGTGCGATAGCCTTTTCTGATCGTTTGTAGTCATTTAAAGCTGTTTAAGTGTATTTTTTTTACTGTTTTTGCCTTATCTTTTCAAAAAAAAAAACAAAAAAAAAAACATTCCTTGCTTCCTACCTTTTTAAGCTAGTATAGTCCAGTATTCAGGCTAGTGCTGAATTCAGGGCTGTGTTACAAGTTTCTGAATTGCCCATACCGTACTTGGATAGACGGAAGTTTCTCTGTTCACCTGTGAGAGAGGGGAGCTTTGAGCAGCCTATCTGTCCCTGGAGGAGTGGTTCCAGCTCAGAAGTTAGTAGTTTATTGGCCATTTTGGGCTAATTTCTATCTCTTTCCTTTCCCTGCTATAAAAACCGCGTTTGCACGGTTTTGCACGCTGGGCAGCACCAGTTAGCTAGGGGTAAATTATTCCTGGCTCCACTAAGTCTCCTCTTCAGTTTTTCCCTTGAAACTAGTCTAACTCTCAACCTAAGCACTCAAAAAGCATCCTACAGCCCAGCACTTGCTCAGACCTAATAGCAAGCACTAATATACCCCGACACTTGATTGCCCAGCAGGGCAAGGCTCTTTATTCACCCCTCACCAACCAAGCGACTAAGCAGCTCACCCTACTATACAGGCATGACCAAAGGGCAATTTCAGGTGTACTCTCCAGTCCAGCTGGTGAATCTATGTATCCTGAGGCAATGTTACAACTGCCTCCTGTACACAGACAACCCTCTCCTCCTACCACAAAACACTAACATATGAGAGAGATGCAATTATACAGCCAACCTGGAGGCTAAGCTCTCTCCACCCAAGACTGGAACAGACAGTCAAGAGGAGAAGGTTAACAATTGCACATCTCCAGCCACACATAGACCTACTAAACCAGCACTGGCAAAAAATACACATAAATACACAAAATCATACTCGGAGGCTCTAAATAAAACCTGCAAAAGCATCAGAGACCTCCAAAGCAGACACCCAAACAAACTGAACCTCCCGTCACGAACTAGACAACACATAAAACACAAAATCAGTGTGCCACACAATCACAGCCCTTAAGGCAAAATAACTTACCTAACACACTAGTAATAGGTGACTCTATAATCAGGCACACTGATGTCCCACTCACTAGGCTGGACAAGCAGAAGGTTACTGTTAGCTGCCTGTTGGGAGCCAGAATCCGCCACATAACACAAGCACTCAGGTCACTCCAGAACAAGTACAAATATGACCCTGTCATTGTTCATGTTGGTGTGAATGACATGAGACGTACCTCCCTGGACTACATGAAAAGAGACACGGAAGAGCTCTCTGATCATGTAGCCCAGGCTGGTATGACCCTGACCCTAAATATCAGCCTGGCCTCACCAAGAAGGATACCTCAGTATAAAGAAAAAAATGATCAATTTCAACAATTAGCTAAGCTTCAGGTGTCATTCAAAGGGGATCCAGTATCTGTCAGCTTGAGATGACATACTCGACAAGCCGTGTTGCTTCGCAAGAGACGGCTTTTACTTGTCACCCCTAGGCTTTCAAATGCTGGCCAAGGCTCTTGCTGCCCCCATATTGCCTTTTTTAGGCAAGGCTCAAAAGTCAAACCCACCTCCATAAACAGCACAATTAACAAAAAACTGAGGGTTATGCTACTCAACGCCAGGAGTTTAAATCTCAAAATGCACATGCTCGAAGCACTCTTCAGTACGGAGAATGTCGACATCTGTGCAGTAACTGAAACTTGGTTCAAGGCTCCAGAGAGCACCCCAGCACTACTGGGCTATAACTCATACCACACGTTTTGGCCACAGAATATGGACTGAAACACAAAAGGGGGGGGGGGTGTATCCATATTCATCAAGGATACGTACGCCTTCAGGCTAGTGGCACAGCATGATACCTCTGAGATCATCCATGTGCAACTAACATCGGGCAAATCTACAATGCAAATTCTGGCCTGCTACAGATCACCCTCTATGACCCAGGACCACCACTCCACCTTTCTGGAAACACTGGAAAACATGAAGGTCCTACAGAACACCCTGATATTGGGCGATTTCAATTACCCTACCATTAACTGGGAAAACTACTCGAGTACAAACTGCCAGGTCCAGTGCTTCCTGGAATTCATCAACTCAAATTCCCTGGATCCACTGGTAAACTCCCCTACCAGCAGTGAAAACATATTGGACCTGGTCATCACCAACATGGGTGACGTGTTCCACACCAGAGGTCAACCCGTCACTGGTTAGATCAGACCATAAACTAATCACTCTGGATGTCCACACCCCACAACCACCCCAACTAATGAAACCACAGTAAAAAAACTTTTCTAAAGCAAACTTCACCTTACTTAAGACAGATGTGGTAAGTTTCACAGCCCCTATGCTAAAGGATAAAGCTGCCCAAGATGCAGAAACCTTTACAAATGCACTCTATGAGCACCTACAAGGATGCATGTATCGTGCCATCACTACTGAAACCAAGACTCACTCCTCTAAGAGAAAGAAACCAGTCTGGTGGACCCCTGCCATAAACAGGTTATACAATAGAAGGAGGAAACTAGTTCAGAAAAAAAGCAAATCTCAAGAAGGATAGCCATCCCTGATCAGTATCAGTAAGAAACTAAGGTCCCTCATAAAATCATCCAAGGCTAACTTCGAAAGAAAAATAGCCAAGGATTCAAAAGATAACCACAAAGCCTTCTTTAGCTATGTTAAGTATCTAAGTGGCAACTCGCTGATATGCACTGAACTAGTGCAAAATAGCACAAAGTATACTGAACCTACTGATATTGACAACATCCTGGCAGATAGATTCAGTGCAAACTTCACCCCCAAAAGGGCCCACAACAATACCGGAAAAGTGTAGTGTCCCAGAAATCACAGACGCACAGGTGAAAACAGCCCTTTCAAAAGCCAAAAACACAGTGCCAATGGGGCCAGATGGTGTCCCAGGCTGCATCTTGCATGAACTACAGAATGAACTAACCCCCCACCTAAACACGCTGTTCAACCTCAGCCTCTCCACAGGCTACATGTGCATAGAATGGCGCACAGCAATGGTTATTCCACTCCACAAAGGAGGGGCCACAACTGACCCTGGTAACTATCGCCCCATAATCCTGACTAGCCTGGTCTTCAAGGTTATGGAGCACATCATCAGGGAACTCATTAATAAAGACATTGGGAACCTTCAAACACTTGACCCGACCCATTTCAGCTTTGTTAAGGGCAGATCATGCCTACTAAACCTGGTTAACTTCTTTGAGACAGTCACCAAGGCCATAGATGAGGGAAAGGTGGTTCACACAGCCTACCTTGACCTTGCCAAGGCTTTTGACACCATTCCCCACTCAGGTATTACAGAAAAACTCACCAGTCTGAACATAAACCCCTATGTCACAAGATGGGTTGCCAACTGGCTTACAGACAGAACTCACATGGTAAGAATAGCAGGCTCCAGGTCTGACTCTAAACCAGTCAAAAGTGGTGCCCCGCAAGGCTCAGTCCTGGGACCCCTACTGTTCAGTATATACTTCTCAGTACAGGCAAACACAGGAGGACTATGGCTAATCAAGTTCGCCGATGACTGCAAACTGGGAGCCATAAGTGACTCTCCAGCTGACAAGGGCATCCTCCAAAAGGGCTTTACTGAGACGGACACCTGGTGTCAAAGTCATGGCCTCAAGCTAAATGCCAAAAAATGCATAGTCATCCCATTTAGGAAAAACAAAACACCCACAAATTACCACATAGGTGGCAGCCCCCTTAATACAGAAGAGGTAATAAGAGATCTGGGGACCCAGGTAGATAGTAGTCTCTCCTTTGACAATCATATTGCCAAAGTAGTTAGGAAATCATTCTATGTGGCCCATCTAAGGGTTCACATCTAGAAATAAAGAGGTTATAGTGACCATCTACATGTCACTCATCAGATCCATCATAGAGTACAATGCCCCATTTGGGATGTACCTAACAAGACACTTCCAACAGCTGGAAAGACCACAAAACTACCTCACCAAGAGGATTACTGGCCTCAAACATATGTCCTATGCAGCATGACTGAAAAAACTCCGGCTGTACTCAGTGGCATATCGCTTACTCAGAGGTGATCTCTGACTGACTTACAAAGCCATGTCCAACTCAGAACTGATGGATATGCTCCACCTAAAGAAATCCAAGTCACTAAGTGCCACGCGCTCTAGTGAGCTAAACCTCACCACAAGAATAAATAGAACATGCTGGAGGGATAGATTCCTGTCATAGAGACTCCCCATGCTTTGGAACAAAATTTCAAACTACATTAGGCAGAGACCCTCACTAACACTCTTCAAGAGAAACCTTGACGAGTGGATGGGTAACACAAAATACACCCCTGGGATCACTTCATTGGCTCTGCTTGACAGAGGATCAGTTAATTAATCAATGGGGCGGCAAAAGTCGACACACTCTGGCTAGGCTTAAAAATGCCCTCGGGCAGATAGCCTAGTACCTACCTATGATCCTATGAACCTATACAGCAGATGCCCTATGCTGACCATGTAAAAAAACTCCAGCTATACTCTGTGGCATATCATCGACTCAGAGGTGATCTCTGCTAAACATACAAGACCATGTCAAACCCTGAGCTGTTGGACACGCTCCACTTAAAGAAATCCCAATCCCTCAGAGCCACACACTCCAGGGATCTAAACCTTGTCATCACAATGAACAAAACATGCTGGAGGGATACGTTCCCTACCCAGAGACTCCCCATACTCTGGAATAGACTGCCCATACATGTCAAGCAGAGCACCTCCTTGGCCCTCTTCAAAAGGAACCTTGATGATTGGATGGCAGATAGGAAATTCACCCCGGGGATCATGTCAGTCACCCTGCTAGACAGGGGTCCAGGGAAGTAAATATTGTGGGAAGAAATATCCAGGGAATTATTATGGCTAGGCTTGTATAGGCCCTAGGGAACAGCTAGGATTCATGAGTAATTGGCAAGTTTGGGACAATACGTTAACAAGAGAAGCAATAACAAACATGACAGTTAAAGACAAATCCCACAAATACGCACTTTCTGTTGATGCACAAAAGGCCTTTGACATAAATTTCCTTTTCAAGATTTTGAAACAATTTGCTCTTCCTGAAGAATTTATTGCTATGACCAGAGTTCTATATAACAAGGCTACTACTACACTATACATAAACAAGAAAAAATCAAACTCTATTCCAATAGCTAATGGCACAAGACAGGGATGTCCGCTTTCTCCTTATCTGTTTAACCTTTATTTAGAGACCCTCCTCCTGAAATTAAGCCAAAAAACATTCCACCACTCTATATACATTTCCAAAGTCCAAGTTAAGTACACAGCATTTGCTGATGATCTTAACATCTACTTTAAATTTCCCTCCACAGACTTGGAAAATATATTAAGCTCCATTGACATGTTCTCTGCAATATCAAACTATACTATGAATCCAAGCAAATCAAAAATATTCTCATTAAACCCTCCAGGCCACAAGGAGTTTTTCATCCCAGAAACAAAAATTAAAGTAGATTATTCACTCCAATACCTGGACATCACCTTTACCCATCCCCATCAGGAAATAATAAAAATAAAATCTTTATAAAGTATGGTCAAAAGTTACAGAAGATCTAGCAGAGATCACCTTTCCCTTCTCTCTAAGACAGCAATCATCAAAATGAATATCCTTCCTAAAATTCTGTATCATTTCTATGTCATCAATCAAAACATTCCAAATAGTTTTTTTTCTAAGATGACAACAACATTGGGCAAATTTATCTGGCATCCTAAGAATACTAGAATCAATTACACCAGATTAACCCTGCCCAAGGAGAAAGGTGGTCTGAGCCTTCATGACTTTCAGACATATTACCTTATTATTAATGCCAGTCATATTATACAATTAGTTAACTATGAACTTTCTGATACATCATGGCACCATCTTTGGATCAAAATTTATTACCAACACCTCAGTTTTTCCAATATAAACCCAAAAGTTATACCTTCTCTCAACAACAAGACTCTAAAATACTTCAAAATACATGCTATTTTAATCAATAATATGGTTTGTTTCCAAAAGCTCATAACCTCCTTGAACTTAAAGAACTCATTAATTATGGCTCAACCAATCCATATGAACCCCAATATCTTACATACGTCTCTGACACTCCTGACTTCCTCATACAATACCACAGCTCCTCTCTAGGCACCCTGTCATATGCTTTCTCCAAGTCTACAAAAACACAATGCAACTCCTTCTGACCTTCTCTGTACTTCTCCATCAACACTCTCAGAGCAAACATCACATCTGTAGTGCTCTTTCCCAGCATGAAGCCATACTGCTGATCACTAATCATCACCTCCCTTCTTAACCTAGCTTCCACTACTCTTTCCCATAACTTCATGCTGTGACTGATCAATTTAATCCCTCTGTAGTTACTACAGCTCTGCACATCACCCTTATTCTTAAAAATTGGTACCAAAACACTTTTTCTCCATTCCTCAGGCATCCTCTCACTTTCCAAGATTTCATTAAACAATCTGGTTAAAAACTCCACTGCCATTTCACCTAAACACCTCCATGCTTCCAAAGGTGTGTCATCTGGGCCAACAGCCTTTCCATTCTTCATTCTCTTCATAGCTGTCCTTACTTCCTCCTTGCTAATCCATTGTACTTCATGATTCACTATCCCTACATCATCCAACCTACTCTCCCTCTCATTCTCTTCATTCATCAACCCCTCAAAGTACTCTTTCCATCTGCTCAACACACTCTCCTCGCTTGTGAGTATGTTTCCCTCATTATCCTTTATCACCTTTACCTGCTGCACATCTTTCCTAGCTCAGTCCCTCTGTCTAGCCAATCGGTAGAGGTCCTTTTCTCCCTCCTTAGTGTCCAACCTTTCATACAACTCTTCATATGCCTTATCCTTAGCCTTCGCCACCTCTCTCTTTGCCATGCACCTCATCTCCTTATACTCCTGTCTACTTTCTTCATCTCTCTGACAATCCCACTTCTTCTTTGCCAACCTCTTTGCCTGTATACTCCTCTGTACTTCCTCATTCCACCACCATGTCTCCTTGTCGTCCTTCCTCTGTCCTGATGTGATACCAAGCACCTTTCTAGCAGTCTCCCTTACTAGCTCTGCTGTAGTTACCCAGCTATTTGGTAACTCTTCACTGCCACCCAGTGCCTGTCTTAATTCATCCATGAACTCCACCTCACAATTACCCTTTTTTTAATTTCCACCATTTGATCCTTGGTGCTGCCCTCACACTCTTCCTCCTCTTCTTGATCACCAATGTCATCCTACAAACCACCATCCTATGCTGCCTAACTACACTTTCTCTGGTCACCACTTTACAGTCTCCAATCTCCTTCAAACTGGCCCTCCTACATAAGGTATAATCCACCTGTGTGCATCTTCCACCACTCTTGTATGTCACCCTATGCTCCTCTCTCTTGTTAAAATATGTATTCACCACAGCCATATCCATCCTTTTCACAAAATCCACTACCATCTGACCTTCTGCAGTCCTTTGCTTAACACCATACCTACCTATCACTTCCTCATCCCCTCTGTTCCCTTCACCAACATGCCCATTGAAATCTGCTCCAGTCACCACTCTCTCACCCTGGGGTACAGTCATCACCACTTCATCCAACTCACTCCAAAGTTTTTCTTTCTCATCCATTGCACACCCAACTTGTGGGGCATATGCACTAACAACATTCATTATTACACCATCAATTTCCAGCTTCATAAACATCACTCAATCAGACACTCTTTTCACCTCTAAAACACTCTTAGCATACTGTTCCTTCAGGATAACTCCTACGCCTTTTCTCCTCCCATCCACACCACGATAAAACAATTTGAACCCACCTCCAATACACCTAGCCTTACTCCCCTTCCATCTGGTCTGTTGCACACACAATATACCAACCTTCCTTCTGTCCATCATATCGGCTAGCTCTCTCCCTATACCAGTCATACTGCCAACATTCAAAGTTCCAACCCTCACTACCACAGTACTAGCCTTTCTCCTCTCTTCCTGCCTTTGGCCATGCCTTCTGGCTCTTCTCCTCCTTCGGCCAACAGTAGCCCAATTTCCGCCAGCACCCTGTTGGCTAACAGTACTGGTGGCAGTCGTTGTTAATCCGGGCCTCGACCGATCCGGTATGGAAAAAACTGGTGACTGCATGAAACGATTTGGTGAAGTTTTACACCAGATGCCCTTCCTGACGCAACCCTCCCCATTTATCTGGGCTTGGGACCAGCACAAAGAAATGCACTGGCTTGTGCATCCCAGTTGGAGCATATTTTTCAATGATGGGCATTTTTCAAGAATGCTTTATTTTGCTTTCAAATGGTAAAATACATTAAATAAATTTGAGCTTAATGAGAAAAGCATTAAGAAGTTTTTCCTGTAATTGCTGGTTTATATTAATGGAAACATGACAATCATGTACATAAAACTCTATTAATGTTGGGCATTTTTCCGGGAAGTCTCGTTGTGGACTACCTTGAGTTGTGATTATATAAGTCAGTAGGGGAATTCTAGCCAGTGTACATTTGTTAGGGCTATGCAGTGGTGGGTTTTTAGTGGGGTATTCATTGCTAATTTGGCTATTTTATTGTAACATAGGTCAAGTTTAGTTTTTAAGGGTGGTATTGCGATTTGTAAAGATGGGAGATGCATATAGAAGGGATAGAAGTAGGTAGGTGGTGGTTATGGACTTTTTTGCAGATGCTAAGAGAAAATGGTTTGCCTTTATATGTGCGTAGTGCACATATGTGAAACTGGATTGTGCGAAAGGACATTTTCCAGTTTTCGTATAGATGAAAAAAATGCATCGAATGTGCAATAGGTGAATGCACAGTGACAATCGCTCATTGCAGATTCGGCATTTTGTGTGCGAATTGCACTAAAGTGGGGATGGGGAAAGGGACCCTTTCCCCACTGTAGTGCGATCTCAGAGTTAGAATATGAAAGTGGGGGTGTGTGTACACTGTGTGTTCGACGTTGGAGTTTGAAACTCAGTGAATCTGCTGTTTGATTTGCTGAGTTTCGAACTTCTGTGACATTCGACATCCAGAATTTGGAATTTCAGTTCACCAAATGGGCTATGAACAACATGATTTTCAAGATTTGAAAGGTAAAGCGAGAAAACATTTTGCTGTATCTAACGATTTCATTTCAGCGGGTCTTTTTGATGAACTTGAACAAGTCTTAGTCATATGTAAGTTTGTCATCAAATAAAACTCAGACAGCTTCATTTTGTGGTACACATTCAATTCTTGTATTGTCAGATGATATGATGTGGAATTTGTGCTTTTGTTCTATCAGACTTTTGGCTGTACAGAGCATTAGTTTTGTTCTTTTGGAGTTAAGGCGTTGATTTGCATTGGTGAACCATGCAAGTTATTTTGTATGATTACAAATTACAAATTCATCCTTTCATTTTTGCTTTTCTCAAATTAAGTTATGAGACCTCATCCCAAAACTATATCTGTACACTTAATATCTAGCAAAGCAAGTGGAAATACTTGCAAAAAAACATACATGTACCACTAATGAGATACTCAAGGTTCCTGTATGATGACATCAGACTGAATGCACTCCATGGTCTACCTCACAGATTGTTGTTCTTCTTTCAGTTTTTCTTAGTTAGGGGTCACCACAGCAGAACTCCGGTCCGCTAATGATTGGTAGTAGATTTTTATGGCGTCGAGGTGCCAGCCCAACGCCCAAACTTAAACAAAGGCACGCTCATTCACACATGTCTTTCGAACGCCACTTGACCATGTGAAGGACATGCAGACTCCACACAGAAGGTGCTCCAGCCGAGAATCGAACGGGAGAAACTCTTGCTGTAAGGCAACAAAGCTACCGCTGCACCACAAGGGGCTAAATCTGCTACTAATTCTGAAACCAGCATCAAACCTCAAATTCTATAATCACAAAAAGAAACACAGAAATGTTATCATTGTTGCAATAAGCACAAGAGTCTAGAAAATAAAGTCAGGCAGATTATTACAAGTTAATGATATGGACTACTTCATATACCGTAGTCATGGGTTTGCTTCCCTCAGAGTCCATTTGCATACTGCATGATTCTAAGCAAGTCACTTAACCACATGCTTTGCTGGGTCGCCTCTGATAAGAAACACTTGCACATTTTAGATTTGTCTGGGGAACAAACAACTATACAAACATGTTAATAATTTTTCTAATGCAGACTTCAGCCATCAACCAGAATTTCAGAAATGCCCTCTAGATGTTGTCAACAAAACAGCGCAGGCTTTGTCTCTCAGCAACAAAAGAACAATTACTGATAATGGCTCCTAGGCCATCACAGTACATTGTTAAAGGCATAAGCTTTCTTTCACAAAGGCTAGTGAAAAGTATGTCTGCCAATTAATTAGCATTTCCAAATTCCAGGAAAGTTATGCCACCAGAACTATGCCCTTTGTCTGGTCTTCCCCACCTGTTTGATATGACATCAGATTTACTCTTGTACGATATGCTGTAATTCCAGTATATTGACATTTTACCTGTAATACTGCTTAAGCTTTTATAAGTTAGCAGTACAAACTAATAGATCATGCCAAGTCACAAAGTCATACAACTATCACACCTCTCATTTCAAAAATCCTCATCTGCAAGGCAAAATGACTTCAACGGTAAAAGTTCTTTAAAAAAAAACCCATAGAGCAGTAAATTCTCACTTTATAATCCAGTGACCTACTGAACAGAGTATTAATTAAACATAAGTGATACAGACTTGAAATAATAACTCTGGGGGAGAAATACCTCAGAATGTTATGCAGATTAGCAGAAAAGAGAAGTGTTCTCCAAATCTGAATTTTGAAACTTCCCAAACAGAAACAGTAAAGATATTACCAGATGTACTTTTGCAGGGAATTAACCAGTGAACCCGCCAGGAACTAAGCTAAACTTAAAAGTTGTTCCTTCCAGGATCTGGAACAATTAAAGGCGTAGGTATTCAACAAGTAGTCCAGCTTATGACAAAACCAGCTCTATCGTATGGCAACTTGCTGCTGCCTTTTCATTCTTCAGACACTCCCACTTCCTTTTCTTTGAATTAAAATGGCTTATTTCCAATGCAATCAGCAGCTCACTCTGTCTTTCAGCTTCTAACATTTCCCAGGCCTTTTTTCTCTCACTTTGCCCTCCTGATCTTCATAAACATCTTTGTTAAATAAATATGTATTTGTTCCCCACTGTCTGCAGCAAAACTGTAACTCTTCTAAGCATGCATTTAGCAGAGTTACTGAACTATTTTGTTCTACCAAAGAACTACTCCATCCACATTCCCTTTTTCTCATTTTTGCACATGGGGTCAGGTGTCACTTCAACACTGAATCATTTAGAATCAAGGCTTACACTGCCAGGTGGCTAGCCCTGCTGCAATAGTTGTTCCACACCACACACTTGCACCTATGGCCAATTTAGTGTGTCCAGTCCACCTACTGCATGTTTTTGGAATGTGGGAGGAAACTGGAGCATCCAGAGGAAACCCATGTAAACACAGGGAGAACATGCAGATTCAACACAGAAGGCACTCCAGCCAAGAACTGAACCAGGAAACTTCTTGCTCTGAGGTGACAACACTATCCACTGTGCCACTATGAGGGCCTATATACTATACTGTGGTACAACCAGGTTGTGTTATTAGGCTATACTGGAAAAGGCCTCATATATCTGAACCTCTTAGCACAAATAATCGGGAAAAAAACAAAAATAATGGATTGACAAAGGCCCATAAATAGGGACAATTTTAAACAATGCTTTTAGAAACTTGGAAAGTTGCTCAAATAAAAAAAATTGTAGTACCATGCATTTTCTGAAGGATATGAAGTCTGAAACTCAAATGTCTGTCATTATTTAGTGAATTCAGTCTTCACTGATTTGCCTGAAGACCATAACTTTTATGAGGAACACAACAAAAATATGAGGTGAAAATCTGGACATTCTGAGAAAATTTGGACAGTTGAGAGGTATGCAAGGCCTAGCTCACAATAGTTCATTCACTGCTAGCAAAAAGCAGATAGGCCTTCTTGTATAATTGTCATTTTCCTGCTGTTGGAGTTAGTATTTTATCTGTAACACAGGAACAGTAGGATTTAGCATCTCCTAAAGAAGATGGATCCTATGATTGACGCTCAAAATTCAAAAGCCAGCAAAGTGGAATCCTGAAACAAGTAACACTCATTTTAAGTTCCATTCAGGTATAAAAATCGTGACTCTTAAGGACCAGAACTAAAGTCAACCTTAGCATCAAGATGTAAACAAATGGTACATCTATGACTAATGTAAATGTAAATGTAAGCGCTATGTGCATTTCACCTATAAAGCTTGCCAGTACATTAGTTCGATTAGAGAACAGTATCTGATACTTGCATGATATTTGTTGTACCTCATTCTTGCCTTGATATTTACTGACACTGTTCGATATGTATGTTCCTATGCCTCATAAGACCTGTGTAACCTGTTTTAAGTTTCTGCGGAGTTCATTCTGAGCATTGCTGTTTTTCTCTCTTTCATACATTTTTGTTTGTACATTTATTAACCTGGTAAACCCACTAGACACAAGCACCCCTTTACAGGGGGTGACGCGGGAGCACTGGCTGGACAACTATCTTGCTCAGACTCACACAGTAGACAAACACAGGCAGAACCCTGTCCCCGTGACTACAGTCATCAGCTAATCAACAGCTCAGAGCTTTAATTGTCTGTGTTATCTGCCAAACCTTTTGACTGGTCTGCTAACTCTAGGAAAAGTTTTTCCTAAACCAGGAATGTCTAGGAGCATCCTGTCTGAGGCCCTTCATAACTCCCTCTTCTTCTTAGTTTACATCTACCCACAAATGTGCTGCCTGTCTATCCCTCTCTATCTTTTCACTCTGTAGTCCCTCCCTTGCCCACCCATGCCCTGCTAACCTTGTTTGTAACCCTCTTTTTGAATGCACCTTGCAAATGTTTCTCTGCTATCCTTCACATCTTGCTCTTTGAGCCCCAAACACTGTCATGTAACCTTTTAAATTCACTCAGTCATCAAGTCATCACTTAGCCATCCTCTTGGGCTGTCCAGTCTTTACATTGGGGAGGGGGTTGTTCGACAACAGCTACTGCAGTATTTATATTGTCTTCAACTGTTGTGCTTTACTCCTTGCACTAAAGAATTAATTAATTAATTCATCAATAGGCCTCAATTGTGTGAAACAGTTTAAACATGTTTCATTTTATTAATATAATTTTGCAGTGCATTCTTTACAGCCCCCAACAATTGCAGAAGGGTTAACATCTGTCTAGTTATAAGGACTGCATTAATTGGAGTGATGCTCAGTACGGTCTGATCTTCAACATCCATTATGTAGTCCTTGTTGCATAGTACAGTGGTACAGTCTGCTCTACAGTACTGGACTGTGAGGGCTCATAGGGTCATGGGTTCATAGAAGATTACTAGGATAACAGTTGAAGATTACTTACAAGCTTAACCAGTTTACCCAGAGTTTATCAAATTTTCTGTCACTAGGGGAAAGAGTACAAGGGTCAGCAAGTGAACATTTTTACAGACTGCCTCTGTCGATAAGGGACATGCTACCACCCCAGCGGTGAATTTGCAACTAGTCATCTATTGGTCCAGACTGCAGCTGAAGATAGTGAGGGAAGGGCTCTGCTTCACATGAATAGAAAACCTATTCCAGAGGAGGGGCAATCTCTGGGACACATATCGGTCTCTACAGCAGGATCTATTCATGTCAGAGATCAGGTTTACATCTTTGGAGTGGGTCACCTCATGCAGTTAGTTTTGCCAATATGCAGCATTTCTATCAGGGCTGGGTCAGAGAATGCCTTGTAGGTCAGGCACAGATCACCCCTCATTAATCAGTAGGAAACTGAATATAGTGACAGGGCTTTTAATTGGTCCATATATACATGCTGGTTATACCCTGTATTTTTTGGTGAGAAATCTCTGAGGATGCTCCAACTGTTGCAGGTGCCTGGTGAGGTACATGCCGTAGGTGCATTGTACGTAATTATTGGTCTGGTGGGGTACAACTACATTGGTACTATGATATCCTTAGCTCTGGATGCCATGCACTTACTTATAAGTTTAGCCACATAGAAAGATTTCCTTACCACCATGGACATATGACAGTCAAAGTTCAGATTGCTATCTCTCTGCGTACCCAGAATCTCTCCACTGGGTCCACTCTTAGGGGTTACTATCACTGCTGTAATTTGCAGGGATATTTGATTTCCCAATGGGCATTATTCTGCAGTTCTTCATCAGACCTTTCTGTAGGATAGCAACATCATTTGAGGAGTCAGTGATTGGTGCCAACTTGCAGTCATCAGCAAACGTGGTCAGCCAAAGTCCATCTACATTTACCCTGACATCTGTGAAGTATATCCCAAATAGGAGGGGGCCCAGCACTGAGCCCTGTGGTACTGCTCTGGTGACTGACCATTTGCTGGATGTGGATTCCTCCACTCTAATGAGCCATTTGGCTATCCATCTGGTGACACAGAGTTTTATGTCCAGTTTTGTGAGTTTATTTATAATACCCAAGTGGGATATTGCGTCAAATGATTTGGTCAGGTCTTACCCTCATCTGTGGTCTTGGTGACCTTCTCAAAGAAGTTTACCAGATTAAGCAGGTAGGAGCTGCCCTTCATGAAGCAGAAATGGGTTGAGTCTAGAGTCTGCAGATTTCCTATGTCATTCTTAACCAGGCCATGATTATCCTTTCCATAGCCTTGCATTGAGGCTAGTTATTTATGGGTTGGTAGTTTTCTGAGTCTGTTGATGGTCCCCCCTTGTGCAGAGAAATGACTGTTGCTGTCCTCCTCTCTACTGGGACAAAGCCTGTCTGGAAACTGTGGTAAAATAGATATCCAAATGCCCATTGATGCATGTTTCTAGCTTTAGAGAGCACAGTAAGAACTTTTTTGTGATAACAAGCAAATAAATAGTAGAGGGGATTTCATGGGGAGTGACTGAAGGTGATGAGGGGGCTGAATATGAGCTACATTTTTCAGCCAGCCAGTTTGCTCTTTCTTCTGGCTGAGTATAGGTAGTGCCATTTACAGCCAACTCAGCACATTGTTGAGTGTTCCCTTAAGATTTCAGACATAATAAAAAGGCTTTGTGATTATTCTTTGTTTGTGAGGCTATTTTAGTCACATATTTAGCTTTTGAAGACTTGAATCATTCACTGACTTGCCTGTTGAAACCAATGAGGGTTTCTTTCTCTGTTGTGCACCCTTCCCACTTACATTTACACAGGAATTTCTTCATTCTGTTGTATAGTCTATTTTTGCCAGGGGTCCACCAGGGTGACTTGTTTTTCTGGCTAGATATGGCTTTAGTTTGGTCATGTACTGTCATTTATATGCAGTTGTTTAAGTGGTTGTACAGGGCATTCGTGTATACTTCTGCATAGGCCTTCTTTTTCGGGGGGTTGAGGAGATTTAAAATTACCTATGGTATCATGTAATAGAAAGGGTTTTAGGATTTTATGAGGGTTCTACCACTACACTTATTTCAAAGGAGACTGACTTATGATATGATCTTACCAATGAGCACATTACACTGGGGGGTGCAATGCTCCACCATGTTAGAGAGTACTATACCAAGGATATATGAGCCCCTAGTCGGTGTGCAGACCAGCTGTTCCAGAGCATTTGCATTGACAAAGTCCATGAATCTGACTCTGCATATTAGTAGTCTCGTAAATTTCCCAGTTTATAGAGGAGTAGTTAAAATCACCCATTAGTAGTATTTGATTCTAGTAATTTCTGGTATGCAGAATTGTTTTCATCATTCATGGTTGGGGACCTGTAGCGAATGATTATATACTGGGGGGATTTTGTGGTCATCTGGACATGGAAAAACTCAAGTGAGATATACTGCTTGACCAATCTAGAGGTTTGATTGTTTTTTTTTATGTAAATGGAAACACCTCCTCCTTTCATTTTTTTTTTCTTTTCAGAGGGTGATCTGAATGGGTGATAAGCACTGTAGCCTTGAACTGCTGGGGTGATTTTTGCACAGCCTTGGGCAATGTCTCTGTAACTGCATAGACATAAACATTCTCAAAGGTGAGGAGAATTTCCAGGGAGTACAGGTTTTTGTGTACACTTCAGAATTCCAGCATTTATTTAAAAACTGTTATTATATTAGTTAACGCAGAGGACTAAAGCTCCAACTTGTTAGTGAACTGCTTTCTTTGGCAGGGGAGCAGGGTTTGAATCTTTCCACCTTCATTTACCTACTGTGTGATATTGAGCAAGTCATTTAACCAAACAGTGTATTGGGTGCATTTGGGAGATTGGACTAGGCTCGTTAATGTTCTCCAGGACTTCAGGCCTAGTAACAAGGAACCTGTTGTCATTGTTTGCCATCATAACTGATCTAGGTCAGGAAGTGTTATGGCAATATTACCAGCACACCATTTTTAATGTAACTTAGGTAATTTACACTTCAAGGGCAGGGGGCACTGCATTTATAGATGAAACACTGAAATGCAAAGTTGTTTGCCAGGAACAACCCCTGCATTAGTAATAGTTGTCTTTAATGTGGAACTATTCAGATGCCTTTTATTTCTGCAGTGATTGTGCATATTAATTTAGCATATGTTTTCAGGTGGTTAAAACTTATATGCGCTCATAAATATTCTTCTGTTTAAACTGTGCTTCACATGGCTGGATCTTATGGAATGCTGCTACTGGTCTTTATTCAGTTTCATATAGTCCATCCAAAGCTACCAATTAACTACATGTAATTTATTTCTTCATAACAATAAGAAGTGTACGCAGTCAACAAAGTGGCTAGAACTGCTGGTGGGGGTGGGGTGAGGGCTATCTATGGATGAAAGTACCCTATGCTCTTATCATCCGATCATTTTTAAACATTCTTTAATCTGGCATTGCAAGATTTGTTTGTGTATGTATGTATGTATGTATGTATGTATGTATGTATGTTGGTGGTGTGTGTGTGTGTGTGTGTGTGTGTGTGTGTGTGTGTGTGTGTGTGTGCGTGTGTGTGTTAAGTCAGAATACTATGGCTATTACATATTTGTGAGAAACAAATTTGAGATATATGACTCTGAACATTATCATTGTTAATAACTTTTGACACCAATATCTGAGAGGGATGCAGTCAAAAATGAACCTATAATTGTTGGGTTTAAGGGTTGAGGATAAAAATTACTGACACTACTGAACTGATAAAGTTAAAATATCATTAGTTTGTCTTTGAAGGACTTGTGTGCATTTTTGTAAACAAATTAAAACACTTTACTGCAACTATTTTCATCACAGTCATACATGTGATTTGTACACAGTCAATAAAGTAGCCTTAATTGTAGAATATGGATATTGGTAGATTATGATGACAACAGTTTGAGTGGCCTTTTATGATTGAAATGTTCTGAAATGGGCATATTTGTCCTTATAGTTAATAAAGGAAAACAATATGCAAAACTAAACAAAATAAACATACACTAGCAAACACTGCTGGTTTAAATAAGAACTAACATTTAAAAAAATCAGGTGAATCAAAGACCACATCCATTTATGCATAGTCCTAAAAGTGTGTGCGGGGTGGGAGTCTTGGTCTGAAAACAGCTTGGGGGCTAAAGGTACACTTAATTCACCACTTCCCAAATGTATTTTCAATGAATGTGAGTTACAAGGAAAGAGAAGTTGAGTATTGCTCATGCTAAATCTGTTTTCAAAATGAGACTGTTTTGTTTAGCAAATGGCCATCACTATTTGTGCTATGAAATTTGAAATAAAAATTTTAAATTTAACCCACATCTTTATAATCATTGTAAAAGTAGATAAAATAGTTTCCACATTGACAGGTTTCATAGGATTATAGGCGGTTACTAGGCTAATGGCCATGAGGCCCTTCCAAGCCTAGTCAAGAGTTTATCCCCAGAAAGAAACCTCAGTCAGCGCCTGTTGCCCCTGTCAATGAGGGACACAGGTGGAACCCCTGGGACAAATTTGTGGTTTCCCATCCACTCATCAAGGTTGCACTTGAAGAGGGTCAGCGAGGTGCTCTGTTTGACATGTATGGGAAGTGTATTCCACAGACGGGGCAGCCTCTGGGAGACAAACCTGTCTCTCCAGCAGGTTTTGTTGATGTTGCATATTAGATACAGGCCTTTTGAGTGAGTAATGTACGAGGAGTTAAACTTATAGATATGGAGCATCTCTGTTACAGCAGGGTCCAGGATTGCCTTGTATGCGAGACACAGATCACCCCTGAGCAATCTATATGTTTATGGCAATTGGAGAGAGACAAAAAGCGAGAGAGATAATGGAATACTGAAATAGATTAGAGCAGGTCCATTACCCTGTCTAGGTCCTCTTTTGACTATGATCTGGCTCTGAGTGAAAGTAGGATAGGGATGAAAAACAAAGGGAACTCAGGTGGGAAATTAAAAAAATATGATGTCAAAATGGGAAGAAAGAAGAAAAAAGCAGGAAGCAATGAATGCTACTACCTAGGCTGTGTTTACATTTTTTATGTTATGGCAATTTTCTTGCCTGGTAGTTGCTCTTTTGCATCTTTCAAATCAGCTCCCCAGTTCCTCCAGGGAAGCCATATTCATCATCTGGATCTGAAATATATTTGGAATGATACCTGTTTTAGGAGGAAGCTGTATGCTTAGCCTCAGTCATGCCTTTTTTATGCATTGCTAATTAGGTAAGCTCTCTTTATGCATGTGTCCGTTTTCATAGCTGATCAGGGAGTACACTCTGGTCAACTGATGTGTCCAGAGTCAAACAATAGGCAAATAAAGGTAGAAACAATCAAAATCTCTACCCCTGACTCCAGGAAGTTGTTCATTAACAGCTCTGAGCCTTAATTCTCAGCTGTAACTGACAGACAACTTTTTGAATGGTGATCCTCAATAGATTTTGCCACTTCCATTTGGCAATGTGTTGCAGGGAAATCACATTTTCTTTGGAGTTTCAAGAAGATTGTTCCTAAAATAACAGCAGAAGTAAGATTATTGAAAAATATAAAGAAAAGAGGTATAAGTAATGCACAGTAACTATATCTATAGACATTAAAATATAACAATCACTCACACACACAAGACAAGAAAAAAATTAAAAATAAAACAATCATATGCACATAATTATTTTTTTCCAGGTTTGCACACAGACTTTTGAGCAATATCATCTTACTATATCAGGTGGTACTCAGGATATATATCAGGTGTAAGTTACTTCCAGGGTTGTTTCTGCTTAGTATGATAAAGGAAAAGGGGAGTGACAACATGAAGTACAGGGTCTGATAGAAGACAAAAGGGAGAGGAAAACCAGCGAGTAAATTAAAGAGACAGGAATTAATAAAGAAAGAGAGTTTGCAGTGGTGAGGAGAAAGAGGAGTAATAAATAAATTACATATTAGTTAAAGTCATCTGACCTAAACAATGATACAGCTGTACAGCCATTTAAGGACAGGGACAAGAATTGTAAAGTCATATCAGTTATGAGTTACTCTCATCTTAGGAGGGGGGAGCTTGTTCTAGAGGGTTCCAGTTCAGTGTTGAAGCAGAATCACCATGTGTTTTGAGTGTCAGCGGGGTTACAAATTAAATGATAAATGCCCAAGAGTATTCTCCAAGTTACTGAGTTCTCAGCGACAGTGCAGTTGGCTTTGTATAGGTTTGTGTAGCAGTTTGTGAGGCTATCAAAGCCGAGTAACACTTACTCTTAGGCCAGCTAAGCTCGTAAAGTGAGAAGCAGTGCAGAGTTTTGCTTTTGTGATTTGTAGAAAATCGAGCTATTTTAGGGCAGGTTTGTTCAAGTTTGCTTAACTGATGTGTGTTCAGGTAGGTCCGTAGATGAGAAGTATATAGAAGAGAAGAAAATGCCACAAAACTTGACTGGGGATATTCAGGCTTTATCCACTAGGATTTGGCTGGGGCTATTCAGGCTTTATCCACTAGGATTTGACTGCTGCTATTCAGGCTTTATCCACTAGGATTTGACTGTGGCTATTCAGGCTTTATCCACTAGGATTTGACTGTGGCTATTCAGGCTTTATCCACTAGGATTTGGCTGGGGCTATTCAGGCTTTATCCACTAGGATTTGACTGTGGCTATTCAGGCTTTATCCACTAGGATTTGACTGTGGCTATTCAGGCTTTATCCACTAGGATTTGGCTGTGGCTATTCAGGCTTTATCCACTAGGATTTGGCTGTGGCTATTCAGGCTTTATCCACTAGGATTTGACTGGGGATATTCAGGCTTTATCCACTAGGATTTGGCTGGGGATATTCAGGCTTTATCCATTAGGATTTGGCTGGGGATATTCAGGCTTTATCCACTAGGATTTGACTGTGGCTATTCAAGCTTTATCCACTAGGATTTGACTGTGGCTATTCAGGTTTTATCCACTAGGATTTGGCTGGGGATATTCAGGCTTTATCCACTAGGATTTGACTGTGGTTATTCAGGCTTTATCCACTAGGATTTGACTGTGGCTATTCAGGCTTTATCCACTAGGATTTGGCTGGGGATATTCAGGCTTTATCCACTAGGATTTGGCTGGAGATATTCAGGCTTTATCCACTAGGATTTGGCTGGGGATATTCAGGCTTTATCCACTAGGATTTGGCTGGGGATATTCAGGCTTTATCCACTAGGATTTGGCTGGGGATATTCAGGCTTTATCCACTAGGATTTGGCTGGAGATATTCAGGCTTTATCCACTAGGATTTGGCTGGGGATATTCAGGCTTTATCCACTAGGATTTGGCTGGGGATATTCAGGCTTTATCCACTAGGATTTGGCTGGAGATATTCAGGCTTTATCCACTAGGATTTGGCTGGGGATATTCAGGCTTTATTCATTATGAATGTCTTTGCTTTGTATAGTTTGCCTCAAGTGAGGTTGGTTTTGATGATGGCTTTTCGTATATGAGTGTTCAATTGACCTGATGGTCAAGGGCCATACCTAGTATTAATGTCAGCTTCTTCAGTGGGTCAGGAGTCAGTTGAAGTTATTTAAAGTTACTTTCCATTACAATATGCAATAGGACTTAGGGCAGTTTTGTGTGTTTGAAAACCATGGCTTTGATTTTATACGTGTGTATAATAAGATCCATGCTGTTTCATGTTCCTACAGTGGCAGAGATTATTTGTGCATTCACTGGAAATTGCTGCTGTGGAATCATCTGCATATTGTATTACTTTAGTATTCCTGCCATTGTCCTATGCCATGCTTGTACATATTGTAAATAGTACTGGACTAAGCAGAAATCTTTGAGGGACTCCTACATTAACTGTCTATTATGTGAATGTGACATCACTCCTTCTTACTAGCTGTCCTCTTTCTCTGAGGAAGCTGATGAACCATCTGATTGCAGTCAATGATAACCTAGTATGATTGTGTGATTAATTTTTCACGTGAACACAGTATCAAAAGCCATCGTGGATACAAGAAAATTTCACCAACATATTTTGCAAGATTAATTTCACCATGGATGTATACAATGGGGGTATAGTAGGTTTAGTTTAGTACCATGACTGGGCCTAATTCGTGCTGTAACAAAGTTTGTGCATAAGATTTTATTAACCAATCCAGATTAAGTGTTTTTTTTCTTATCAAAAGACTTCTTCAGAATCTGATATAATAATTGCAAAACCTGTATATAAATGTAGACAACCCCCCACTAATAAAATGAAACCATTTAAATCATATGTCCTATTAAAAACTAAAAATGTGAACACAAATTCTTAACTAGGCATGCACAATAAAAAGTGAAAAAATAATATTTTGCACTCACATGCTTAATAAATGAGCAATATAGTCAGAGTAGGTGTTAGCATGTTGGGGGCCCCCAGCAAATGTCAAGTTTGGGCCCCCTAGGCATTTCCCGTCTAAATATCACCCTTCACTGCCACCCTCCTAAGCAACCTTTTAGTTCATCCTACAAACTTTTAGGAGTAATACACACAGACTTACCTGCGGCTACAGTGCTCTTACATTACAACAGCCCTAGGTACCACACTGTGTTTGCCCATCTCACAGAGGAACATTCACAGTTACTGGCATTTAGTTGCAACAGTGATACATTACAGCAACTCTATGCACAGGTCTGGACTTAGGTGAAATGGTGCCTAAGGCCTACTGTTTCAGCCCCCCCCCCCCCCCACAAACACCCTCCAGTCCTCCCCTGTATCCCCCCCCATATTGGGCTCCATATACCATGCACATTACTTTTTTCCTTTCTCACATTTTGTCTTACTCTTCAGCTTTTCCAAGAAGCCATAATTGTCTATATGCTCTGAAATGCATTTTAAAGTTGTTTTTTTCTATCTCTATAGCCTTTACATCAAATAATGGATTGCACAGAAGTTAAGATTAAGGAAGGAAATTCAGTGCTGTGATTACTGACATTCATATACATAGCATGCCTCCTCACTCTTCAAGCCTGTCAAAAGCAGATACCTGCATACATGCCTGATGCGAAAGTGAAAAAGTGATTACAGTGATGTATGCCACCTTGTTGCTCCTAGACAGTGTGCTGCCACTACACAAACCATAGTAACCTCCTTTGTACACCGCTGAGGTCTGTAAAAAAGTAAAAGAAAAAATAACTACACTGTCTTCAGCCAAACACAAGTTATAATGACCTCATATTCATACCTCTATGGTTTGACTGTGATGAAAATTAAAGATATAATAACCACACAATCTCCCCTCCCCCACATAACCTACAGCAGCTTTCAGTACATACACATCTGAGTAGGTTAGAGTGGATTTGCTTGATAGCAGAGACCATTATCAGCTTTATCGAACAAGGTCAACCCCATTCAGGATAAAGAGCATAATCAGAAAATTAGTACATTTTTTTCTCATTTTTCTCCAACCAGCAACAGCTTTTGTGGAGCCCCCACACAATTTTGGATAATTAAGGGAGCCCACTATATCAATTTATACAGTTTGGGGACTGAGGGCCCCCAGACTCTTCGAATATGAAAGTGTCTGAATGTTCTGTGATATATTTTATGCATTACATTTGAAATATAATTACTTGTTAGCTACATTTTTAATGATACCCAGAAGAATAACGTATGTGTCCTGACATTATTGGATGTATGCAAAGATAAAAATCAGTAATATTTTTTACACACACCTTCACAAACACAAGCCATAGAGTGAATGCTGCTTAGCAGTCATCAAACAGCAGTAAGGGTAAGACACTTTTATTTACCTCAGTGAGGAGTAATGCATACACATTACTGTCTCTGATTTCACAGACCTTCCATGATTTTGCTCATAGTTTTGCTGTAAATCATTCAGGATTACAAACAGTCAATAAATCCAGACATTAGAGCTTTATATTTCTTAATGTCCAAAAAAATACATGTTGATGCAAAAGATATTATTCTATTAAAAATTTGAAGTGAATTAGAATAATATTTAAAACATGTTCCTGATTTGAGTGTTTATTTTGCTATTAATTTTGGTATTGTACTGAATTCTTCAGCAAAGTTGTTCAGAGTTACAGTATCTGGTGTTCTACTGGGGTATACATTCATTTTTTCAAAATGCATTTGTGCAGTCGTACGTTTGTGCAACTTTAAATGCCGAAACACAAAAGTCTGAACATAACATGATTTCAAAAATGGGAATTTGGAAAACCAGATTCAACCATTTTCAAAACTGAAAAATGTGCATACAGCTGCGCCCCCCACACCCCCCCTACTTTAATATACAAACTCCGAGATCACACTACAGTGAGGGAAAGGGTTCATTTCCCAATCCCCACTATAGTGAGATCTGCACCCAAAATCCCAACTTCGAATGAGCAAATGCCAATGTGCATTCGCTCACTGGAAGTCGCACAGATTTTTTTCGGCATTTGAGAGATCTGGAGGTTGTACTATCGCACTTTGGCGAATCGTACAACTTCCTTACAAAAAATGAATGTATACCTTTCTACCAGTATTTATAAAACTACCTGAAAGAAAAAAAAACTGTCCCTGAAAGGTCAGAAGCACAAACTCTTTTTAAAAATCCAGGATTCACATGGAGATCAGTCACTGTGGGCTGCTGATCTCTTTAGTGCTTACTTTACTCATATTCATTATCAGCTTTATCCTAATAGGGTCATATCACAGCCTTGCAGTTAAAGAACATAATCAGGAAATTAATACACTTTTTTATTCATTTTCCCCAAACAGCAACAACTTTTGTGGGAGCTCCACACAGTCAAGGATGGTTACCCCCCCCCCCCCCACCGCAGCCACGGTTATTACAAGTACCTAAAGCTGGCTATGCTGTTGGTTTTAGTGGACAGAATGTATACCAGCAGGGTTTGACTAAGCCAAGGGCATGATGTCAGTTGTAAAATATTTAATGGAATTGTGAAGCCTGTTACTTCATAAACCACTGTTACTGTAGCCAGAGATATTTTTGAATTTTATGTGAGATATAAGTAAGAGTTATTACTCACCTGATTTATTAAGTATACAAGACTGTTGTAGTAGCTTTTGTTAGGTTGACAGACATGTTACAAAATATTAAGATAAGAAAACTTGCTGTTGTGGGGGCTCCCAAGAACAGGGGGGGGCCAAGCGACCACAGGGTTCGGTGGTGCCTAAAGCTGGCTATGAATATAATCATGACCATGGAGTTATTAAAATACTAATATTTTCAAATTCTAGCTGCTTGTAATAAAAGTGGCAAGAAGATGAAACATTTTTGTTTAAGGCCTGAATAAAATGGCCACCAAGCCTAAGCTGCCATAGGAATTCGCACTTTTTAAGTCAATACTCTCATAACACACCTCTTTGTTTCTTTTCCACCTTTTGCAAAAGTAAAAAAAAAAAACTAAAAACCTTGAAACATATTGTGACATGCATGTTAAAGCATTTTTAGTGTCCTTTCTGCTGATATAATAAATGTGCACATAAATGAGTTTGCAAAACACACGTTATATTTTTACTATGTAAAAACACTGACAGGAAGGGCATGTAGCCTAGTAAACCATGCCTTATATATTACAATTATAGTTCCCTTCTAATTTTACTTTTCCATACCCACTCATGCGTTTGCTTCAGAAGACTGACAAACCAAAAGACTGAATCCCAAAACACTCAGAATTCAAAACACTGAACACATTTTTAATGCAGGGGGCAGGCCCTGCTGTACTCCTCATGTGGGGGGCTGCACCCCCTGCTAACTACATATACCGACTCCAAGATCACACAATAATGGAGAAGGGACAAATTCCATCATTCAGTATTCTGAATTTTCAGTCTTTTGGGATTCAGTATTTTGTTTTTTAGTCTTCTGAAGTAGACCCCCACACACACATATATCTATGAACCCTCTTTAATGTATTTACATTGAGGGCTACAGCCACACTTTAATGTTCAATAACCTATTGAATCATTATGTGTAGGATTCTCAAACAAGCTTTTCATGTTCTTCCTTCATTTGTAAATAAAGGTAGGCATATGGTAAGCATATTAACTATATTGGGAAAATAATTTCATATCCACCAGTTGTCTACTAAAATGTTTTTTAATGTTGTTACTACCAGGATCATACTGAAGAATCATTTCCCTGTTGTATTTTCTGGTGGATACCTCAGTTGTACCCTGTTTCCCAATCAAGGGTTTATCAATTTCCTCTTCTCTTTTGTTAATGGCTTTCTTTATATTTGGTTCAGTAAAGTTCAGAGGCAGCGTCTTTTGAAGAAACATGCTTTTTACAACTTTCATTATAAAACTCTACCACATTAGATGTCATCCTAGCTACCTGAACATACTGACTTCACTATGCTTCTCATGACCACTGTCAAAGCATGAATGACAATTTGAAAAACCACATTTCCTGTAAATTTTACATTTAAAAATGTTCAATAAAATAGTCCTTAGTTATTAAAACATCCATATAGTTCAAGCTATGCTTGCTATAATTATGGCGAATTTCAAAAAGTCAGTGGCGCTAACTAAATATTCTGTAAAACTACTACGTTCACTCTCCGTGCTCCTCCATATGATCCATATATCATTCAAAACATGGAAGCAAGCTCTACATATTTCAAATGTGGCAGTACTAAACACAGCATTTTATTCCTAGGAAGTCCACACAACATGGCTAAACTGGGTGGTGGGGGGCAGAGATACATGTAGCCCTACCCAATTGCTATGCTAAAAATCTGCTCAAAATGTTTGCATCAAAAAAAGGCTGAAATTATTCTATAAAACAATCTCCATAAAGCAAAAATTAAATTATATACCGTGTCCCTTAAAAAGCTGTTGTCATCTAACATTTCCTTAAACCTGTACATCTGTGTTTCATATAGTACAACAGAAAATAAGTCCATCACATCTATAGTCACACAGAAATCACTTTAAAAAATAGTCCTTAGTCAATCTATTTAAAAATGCCAAGAATATTTCAAAAGATGTGACTGTACATTCATAAAAGGTTTAGTGTGAAAATCTACAAATATTGTGAGAATTTGCATCTTTGAACATTCCACGTCAGCTATTCGATGTAGTGTTACATCCATGGCAGTCTTTTGCAACTCTGGTGTTCCAAACAGGGTGGGAATAATGATTTGTCAACTTTTAAGTATATATAGGCATCTGTATTTAATATTGTTGTTGTTGTTTGTCTTTTGGCTTTTCCCGGTTAGGGGTCGCCACAGCAGAACTCTGGTCCACTAATGATTGGTAGTTGATTTTTATGTGCCGAGTTACCAGCCCTGATGCACAACCTTCAACGAAGGTATGCCCATTCACGCATGTCTCCACGCAGAAGACGCTCTAGCTGAGAATCGAACCGGATAGTGTCTTACTGTGAGGTGACAACGCTACCGCAGCACATACTTTGTAAAAGTAAATTGGTGGAAATAACTGGTTTGTCAACTTGTAAGTAGCTATAAGGATCTGTATCTAATACACTTTGTAAAAGTAAATCAAATAAATATAAATCGATGTTACAATATGAAACATTTACCTCATTTAAAGAACAACCACAATAAACATTTACATTTTGCAGAATATAGCACATCTTAGAAACATATAAATTATTGACCACAATAACTATCCCTGTGCTGTTATCTGGCTTCATATATCGGATGGATGATTCACACAAAATTCTCTTAACAAGTGAGCCTTGTCTGGTGGCAAGCTGTTCCATTCAGGTTGTTTCAGTCTTAAACATTTTCTAATATCCCTTTCTGCCAGCCTCTCAGTTTGAGTATAGGGTTAACAGGTGGGTTGAAAGTGCTATTGCATTTTTAAAATATGAGCAGAAATGATGCCCTGTGAGATGTTAGAGTAAAAAAAAAACCCATCAATTTCAGCTTCTTAATGTAGCATCAAAGTTCTAATAAGCAATCTGCTAAATATGGCCCATTATTAGGTATAAAGATATAACCCTGAAATAGTAAAGTGAAAAAACACATCTTGGTCAATGTCGTAATGACTGTAGTTGAAAATCTTAGAGTTATTCCCATTGTATAATACAGTACCTTCACAATACATTTAGTAAAATCCTCCAGGTATTCCCGTGATGCTTGGTTTTCACCCAGTTCAGTTGTGATGGATTTGTAGCATTGGAAACCTCCGTTTCTAGTTCCACCTGTGATTGGCATTGTGAGCATTGGAAAGCTTTGTTTCTGGTTGCCCTTGTGACTGCCATTGTACGCATGATCCAGAAGTAGTACAACATGACATAGTTGTTCAAGGTAATGGATGAATCACCCTTATCCAAACAGACAATGACGGATTGTTTCCACCAACAAGGAAAATAGTTTTCCATGAATGATCTACTAATAAATACGATAAGCAAGAAATCTGGCTGCTATTTTAGAAATTATCAAGGAAGGTCGTAGATGGAGGGAGATCCAGCTTTTAATTTGTTTAATATCTTCAGAATGTCAACATATTTTACTTTTAGGATAGTAAAGTATGCAGCGGTTTTATTTTAAAAAGGAAGGACCAAAGTAAGTTACATGAAGAGATACAAATTTATACAAAATGTATGAAATGACTAGAATTTTTTTTCTCTGAGTTTGGCTTCATATAAATAGGGAGTAGAAATGGTGGTATTACAATTGACAAGATAGAAACATTGATAAATGGGTCTCCAATTTTTTTTTGATTGTTGATAATTTGTATTTGATATTTAGAAAAGTACAATGTTTTGCTAGCCAGAATAATGTTTTACAACATTCTAAGCGTTCTGAAATCTGTAGAGGCCATTTGAGTTGTGTGGTTAACATAATTTGTTCCAAAGGTGGCCTTGGTGGTAGTACGAAGGACTGGATGATTCTTTTGTAACATATTTTTCATAGTCAGGAGAGTGCAGCTAAAATAAGATAGAACATCATCTAGTAAAAGAGTTTGAAAAGTAGACCACGCAATGTTTGATAAAGTGTTGTTCAAAGTGGTTCTATCACATTTTGAAATATTTTAAATAAATCTGGTGTGATAAGATAAACATGTCCAGCTTTGTTGTGGTACATTGTATATCTAAGGCAGGTAAGACAAATAAGGAAATGATTGGCAAGTGAATCGATCTCTTAAGAAATGAGCAACATGTGAAGACATGTTGATGTGGTAAATCCCGGAGCAGTGATTACTGATGATATGTTCTTCATCATCTGCATCATCAACCCCTAGTTTCCACACAGGGACAAGGTAACATTTAATCTGCAATAACTTCATCTTAAAGACTTATTTTACTACTGTATATAATACTGTTTTTTAAATCTCATTACATATAGATGTGTACCTGTAATTCTTGTTGGCCACTTTTAATTGTATGTATGTTTTCTACTTCCATTTTATTTAATTTTTATAGCATATCTAGCAGACAGATTCTTTAAAAATGACTGACTGACTGACTGACTGACTGACAAAACATCTCTTTCTAAAACTAATGAATATGCACATCTTGGGCTTAACGACACTAATATTTTTAATAGGGTTCCTATTTAAATATTTTACTCAATTCTTGCTTTTATGTGATTTAATTTGATTAATTTAAACTTATTATTATATACACTTATTATTTTAGCTTGTTTAAGAGGGATCATGATAGGCTTTGCACTAAGTGTAGGTACTCACTGAGAATAACTCTAATATTGAGAGGTGTGATATTCACAATGTATAAACATGTTATTTCTTAGAATTTATGGACTTCTAGTGTTGTTTTTGGCACATTACATAATGCGCCGAAAGAAGCCTAAGGAAATGCTGCAGGCAAAATGCAAATCCGAAAGCTGTCTAACATTATGCAGACAATCATATCTGTACTATGCAGAGGTTAAAGGTAGAAGAAAAGTATTTTGCTAGACATAGATAGTCTAATCATGGTATAGCAGAATTTGGTATTACACAGACATCTTTTTTTATATGAAATTAACATTTCAAAATCAGTTTTATTAATTTGGAGATATACTTTTTCCATGGACAAATAAAACCTTTCAAATAATTTTAATTAAACAGCATGTGGAATGTTATTGATGCAGAAACCTGTGGTAAGGTTTGCACTTGAGAATATTAGGTAGATATAACTCAGTTATTGTAATAAAAGTGGGAATTTTTTTACGAGTGATCTGTTTGTATTAGCTACGACAAAACATATAAAGGAATTTGCAGCTGGTAGTATGATACTGTAAATTGGTTATGGAATTCATTAATTGGAACTTGAACAGTGACTAATGTTAATGTAAGCAAAAATGGAGGCAGGTCATTAATGCATCAGCTAATATGAACAATATCACAGAAATGTCCTCCAGGATAATTTCTTTATTTTATATTAATTACCTAATATAAAAGTAATAAGATGCACAATTTGTTCCTTATCAAAATGTTAATTTTAACCAGAAGTGCAACAATATAAAATAGCAAAGAAGGTAAAGAATATTGCAATAACAATTATAGAAATAAAGGCCATTCATCCCAGGCTTTAGTCAATGAAGGAAAAGATTATCTAGTATGAGAACTGCTGTCTAGTACTTAACTAGTACTAGTATTTGTGAGTGCTGCTACTAGTAGGTTACTACAACTAGCAATTGTCCAACTATTAGTTACAGAGCATGTTTTATATTCAGGATTGGTCTACTATGGACAGGCTTTTGTACTGGGGGAAGTGGTCAGATTAATTCTGGCATGTTGTGACCTCTTATTATCCAAGATCTTGAAGTTTAGGCTGTTCGAAAACACAGACACTGTAGAAACAAAAAGATTTACTGAGCTCACCACTAAAGGCAGTACGTGTGGAAACCAAGTAAATGTAAACAGCAAACCTGCTGCTGCCAGGCCAGGCTGAAGTAAAATAGGTGAAACTGTTAAAATCAGTTCCTTTATTAACAAAATAAAATGCAATTCTGCTGCTACTGTCTGGATAAGCACTTTCGGTTGTTGAACCTTTATCAAATCCTAAAGAAAAAAGCAGCTTCCTTTCATTTAAAAAGAGCTTCAACATATTAAAATGGATAATTTATTTTTACATCCAACATCTTAGAAGGAATACAGGTTCAAAGGGTTTGCAAATTGCAGGAGCAAAAATGTGATTTATATTGCTCAGCGCCAATGCTGCCCAGCCTTCTATGTGGGGAAAACAAATAGAATGTCCAAGGAGCGTATCCTGAGACACTGTCAGGACATTAGAAATCAGGTAAATACGAATGCTCTATATGGTCATATTAAAGTGAATGGAGACGACACTTTTAAATTTATGGTCATAAGCAGGCTAGTAGAAACTGTACAAGGAGGGGATCTGGCCAACTATACCGAAACTGAAGAAACAAAATGGATTATGAACCTTAGAGCGAACCAAAAACCTGGATTAAATTAAATTGTACTGCTCAAACCCATCTTGAAAGGAAGGGCTCTAAAGAAATAATGCACATGGATCAATCCTGTGTTATTTCACTTTAAAAACTCCAAGCTTTTAGCTAACATTAAGTGAATAGAACATGCACTCTGAATGAGAGGTGTGTCTATACACCGACACTTTATTGGTTGATTGAATGAATGAGCTGCAGGAAGTCCTTTTTAAATGAAAGGAAGCTGCTTTTTTCTTTAGGATTTGATAAAGGTTCAACAATTGAAAGCGCTTATCCAGACAGTAGCAGCAGAATTACATTTTATTTTGTTAATAAAGGAACTGATTTTGACAATTTCAACTATTTTACTTCAGCTTGACACTGTAGAAATGGAGGCAGACAAAAAGATTAAACATCTCTTAAAATATGCAGTGGCTGACAGCTCTTTGGTGCAAAGAGATAAGTCCCTCATTATGGTCCAGCTGACCCCAAGTTCATTTAGCCGTCTGAGTACAAGAGAAGACAGCCAGGTTGCTAGCAGTGAGCAGCCTTTATTCTCTCACCCATCCTTGTCCCATTGCTGTACTAATGCCCAGCAGAGACTGGCTTTTACAATGTCCTTTGCAAGGAGCTAATAGGCCACATGTGCCAATGCTTGCCAAGCAGCTTATGTGCCGTAATTGGAACTTGGAATGTAAATACTGCACATGCCCCAGAGGTCAGTACCTCATGTGACACTTATCAGGTGGGAATAGGAGGAAAATTTGGGTTCATATAAAAATAACCCATCCCTCTGCCTTTTGGGGCAGCTAGTAGTTTCTTGGTATAGAGAGGACAATTATGGTCTACCCTTAAATATACATAGCTATCATTTGGGTGTAAATCCAGACTGAAAGACAATATACTAAGCATCTGTTTTTCAGGGATCATTGTTTTCATGGAAAAAAGGGACCAAATGACCTATGAGGCTGTCTGGGTAACATTCTGTCCGGGTGACTGATGGAGAGCTGATAGTTAGCAGACAAAGGGGGTAATCATATGAAATACACAGTGGCAAAACACAGGCATACAAAGCAGTCATTACAGAGCCAGTAATGAGAGATAATGGGAGTGGAGCATTTCTGCATCTGCACTGCAACTCTTTTAGGGAGTGTATTTCATAGGACATCTCCCTGCACCATCGCCCACACAGCTGGTCTGCATTTTGGGATAGGATTATCTCAAGTTATGAGAAATGTTATTAGAAGTGTACTATGGATGGCAAGAAATGTATTTTGGGAATTTAGGGAGAATCCCCACATATAGCAGGTCTACTATCATCAACAAGTCATTTATTTGGGGATGGAGTTAGAAATTCATGCATCATCTACTTCCATGCAGGGCTACTATCATTGACAAGGAATTTATTTTGGAATAGAGTTATTAGGAATTCAAAGAATATCCTTTTCCATGCAGGACTACTATCCCTAACTTAGAAGCTACCAAGAAGAAAGAGTTGGACCATTGTGTGAACATGGTTGTTAAAGATGATGGGCATAGATACTTTTGTCATTTAGTACTTCATCTCAATTTGTCAGCCATTAAAAATTGTGAATTACAATGGCACAGATGGCAGGATTCCAATAGCCGAATATCTTTCTGCTGCTGTGAATTCATTTTTCTCTCTTCCTTTTCCTCGCCCTCTCTCTTTTTATCACTCCCCACATACCTCCCTTTCACCCCACTTGCAATGTTTCCACACATTATGTTATTTTGTGTTACAACTATAACACCAATAGTTGATTATATTGTATTAACATTTTTATTTTTAAAAGTACCTTCTTTGAAGGTTGGGCATCGAGCTGGCAACTCGGCACCGTAAAAATCCACTTGAAATCATTAGCGGACCGGAGTTCTGCTGTGGTGACCCCTAACAGGGAAAAGCCAAATGACTTATAATCTAACTGTTAGGATTGTAACATTGTCGATGCTGAAATCTTTATGCAGCCTTTATCTTCGGGCCAGTGCAGAAAAAAGGGGGCTTTCTGTCCAGTCTGAATTTCCTGATAACCAAATGCAAATAAAATAAAACAAAATAAAATAAACAATCCATGTTTAAAAAGGCTCACATTATCAAAGTGTTGTGTAGTAAGAGATTTTAATCTACAGGTAACAAAATATCTGCCAGTGAATTATTTCTTCTAGCAGTTTGAGATGGCAGTGATTGTAATAACAATAAATAGGGCCCTTGGAGTAAATGTAGCCTATTTCAGTGACACAGCTAATAAGCCTTCAGCATCTCTGTTGACATTGAATGTAGTATACATATCACTCCTGTAGAACTGGTATGCTATAAAAAGAAAAAAGGCTTTAGCTTTAATAATAAGTTCTAATACTATATATTATCAAGTACATTTATTTACTCATTTTGTATGTGAGATAATGCTGGAGATATTCAGATTCACTCATGTAGTTTTTAATTGCATGTAGAAAAGAAAATAGAAAAGTACTCAAGTATATAGTAAAGTAACGACATGTAAATAAATAACAGAAAATCTGATCTGTTTAGAACACTAACTTTTAAAAACTCAGAAAACAAGCTGGATAAAGAAAATGCAGTCAAAATGATCACTGAATACCAAGGTCTGGCTGGTTACAAGACGTTTGTCTTCGGATTCTAAAATGGAATGACAACCACATTTAAGGTTACAGTTGCTAATATGCAGGCTGTTACTTTTTATTACTGTTAAAACGTTTTCAGTGTGATCAGTTATCACCTGTTAGAAGGTGATCTTGTAAATACAATGCACTGTCAGAAAAAGTAACCAAGATTCATATTCTGTGTTTATCAGCAGTGGCGGCTGGTGACTTCAAATCAAATGGGGGCTGCAGGAGACAGGTGAATGGGTGGGGGGGGTCAATGGGAAGGGGTGTGGCCAACTAGAAAGGGGAGGGGCTATGCTCAAAACCAGAAAACCTGTAACTTTAATTAAATACGCTGCCCTGGGTGCCAAACCATCATTATGAGAGTCCAATCAAGACAACATGAAGTGTAGAAGAAAAAAATATTTCAATGCATTGGCTGCATGACAGCTTACTTAATATCTAGATGGAAACAAAAAGGTTGTGAGGCATGAAAAAATAAATTACTTTTTAAATACATTACTGGAATGCCAGTCAAAATCAAGTATAAGAAAAACAAGCAGCACTCAACTCAAACCACTTCTCCTTGCACTGCAGTTCTAATTATAATTTATATTCAGCTTTACTAAAGTACCAATTAACATGCTGAAAGTAGCAATATATAACAATATATAATATATAACATTAAGTATCCTGTTTTTTTGTTTATTTTGTTCTTTATTTCTTTGTTATTTATAGCACTTTGTGTACTGTATATTTTTCTAGCTAGTTTCACTGTGTGTGAGGTAATAACTGGAAATTGTCCACTATTACTAAGCATCTGTTGGGTTGTTTGTTTCTGATAACTTGTTGCAGTTAAACTCTTTTTCTAGAGGCTCCTTTAGCTGTTTAAAACTTTCATTTAAAGGCTCACTGCTGCTTTTCTGCTGTGAGAAACATTTCTGCAGTTTGTTTCTAAGTAGTGGGGATATTTGTAGCATTTCCATATTCAGGCTTGTATTTGGGCTTAGTGTTTGTGGAGGCTGTGTGTCTGAGCACATATTCAGGGACATCTTGGTTTAGCCAAAGCCATTAGGCATTTCAGTGAGAGAGAATTGTTTAAGGTCATTGGGTCACCTGGACTACAGCTTAGACTAAGCACCTCATTGGCTCTTTTGAGCTTTTTTTCTTAAAAGTTGTCTCAGGGTTCAACTTTCTGTTACCTAAGAAGTTAAGTTGTGAGTGTTTCTGCCATTTCACACTGAGCTAATTGAAGGAAGGACACTGAGCAAACTCAGAACTATAATATATAACATTAAGTATCCTGTTTTTTTTTTGCTTATTTTGTTCTTTATTTTTTTGTTATTTATAGCACTTTGTGTACTGTATATTTTTCTAGCTAGTTTCACTGTGTGTGAGGTACTAACTGGAAATTGTCCACTTTTATTAAGCATCTCTTGGGTTGTTTGTTTCTGATAACTTGTTGCAGTTAAACTCTTTTTCTAGAGGCTCCTTTAGCTGTTTAAAACTTTCATTTAAAGGCTCACTGCTGCTTTTCTGCTGTGAGAAACATTTCTGCAGTTTGTTTCTAAGTAGTGGGGATATTTGTAGCATTTTCCATATTCAGGTTTGTATTTGGGCCTAGTGTTTGTGGAGGCTGTGTGTCTGAGCACATATTCAGGGACATCTTGGTTTAGCCAAAGCCGTCAGGCATTTCAGTGAGAGAGAATTGTTTAAGGTCATTGGGTCACCTGGACTACAGCTTAAAATTGTTTAAGGTCATTGGGTCACCTGGACTACAGCTTAGACTAAGCACCTCATTGGTTCTTTTGAGCTTTTTTTCTTAAAAGTTGTCTCAGGGTTCAACTTTCTGTTACCTAAGAAGTTAAGTTGTGAGTGTTTCTGCCATTTCACACTGAGCTACTTGAAGGAAGGACAATTAGCAAACTCAGAACTATAATATATAACATTAAGTATCTTGTTTTTTTTGCTTATTTTGTTCTTTATTTTTTTGTTATTTATAGCACTTTGTGTACTGTATATTTTTCTAGCTAGTTTCACTGTGTGTGAGGTATTAACTGGAAATTGTCCACTTTTATTAAGCATCTCTTGGGTTGTTTGTTTCTGATAACTTGTTGCAGTTAAACTCTTTTTCTAGAGGCTCCTTTAGCTGTTTAAAACTTTAATTTAAAAGCTCACTGCTGCTTTTCTGCTGTGAGAAACATTTCCGCAGTATGTTTCCCATCCTCCCTCCCCATTGGTATGGTGTTCTTATAGTTGGTGGCTTTGCAGTTGCCCTCCCATAGTGTAAATTTGATCTGGGACCCTCCTCCCAGTCTAGTGTCATTACCTCAATCTACCCAGTACAGGGAGAACATTTGAGAAGGCCAATCAGCTTAGTTTCTGCTACTCCTTTCTCTCTTTCCACTAAAAAAAAAAAATGTCTAAACTTGTTTCCTGCCTTTCCTGTGGGTAGTCTAGCCTGGATATAGATTTGTTGTGTCCAGGACAATTTGTAGGCTTCTAGGCCCCAAGCCATTCCGTGTTGGAGGGAAGCCTTCTAGCTTAATTTTGTTTCTTAGAACTAGCCAGTTTTTTGTTTCAGCACTCGTCTGTTTCTTTGAGCTCAGCACTTGTTCAGAACTTATTGTAAGCACTAAATAAGCTGCAAATTACTACAGCACTCAACTTTCCTCACTGTCTAGAGGAAAACAGTTTCTAGTACTTAACAAATAAGCACCTATCCAGGCATGTCTAAGGGTCAGCTCTCGGTGTTTTCTCCTGTCTACCTGATGAATCTGGGCATCTTGGGGCAATGCAGTAATTGCCTCATGTACACAGACAACCCTCTCCTCCTACCACCCAACACTACAACCTGTGAGAGATGCACTTATATAGCCAAACTGGAAGCAAAGCTCTCTTCACCCAAGACTGGACTAGAGAGTCAAGAGGAGAAGGTAAACACTTGCACCACACCACACTCAGCGGGTCTACTTTAAAAGACCGAACTGTCGATTCCCCGACACGCGGAAAACGAAGACCAAATGACCGACAGGTAAGTTTACCGACAGGGTGATTTGCCGACAGCGGAAAGACTGACAAGGGTAATGTGCGATCGTGACTCGGTAAGTGTGCGACAGTGACACTGTTAGGAGCGGTGAGGTAAGTGTGCGATATTGTGGGATTTTGGGTTAGGCTGTGGGAAAGGTGAGTGTGTGTTAGTGTCAGAGTTAGGGTTCATGTAAGGTAAGTGTGTGATAGTGAGGGACTGTAGTTTAGGGACGGGTTAAGTGAGTTAGGGTTAGGGTGCAGGTAGGTGAAGTGTGCGATAGTGTCGGACCTTGGGCTAGGGGTGGGTTAAGTGAGTTAGGGTTAGGGTGCAGGTAGGTGAAGTGTGCGATAGTGTCGGACCTTGGGGTTAGGGGTGGGTTAAGTGAGTTAGGGTTAGGGTGCAGGTAGGGTGAGTGTGCGATAGTGTCGGACCTTAGGGTTAGGGTTTGGGTTAGGGCTAGTGGGTATGTTATGTAGTGTGATGTGTTGTTTACGTTTGGTGTGTCGGTGTTATGGTGTTCGGTGTTTTGCGTTGTCGGTTTTGTGTGTTGTCGGTTATCTGGCGTCGGTGATTTTTGTGTCGGCGAAGTAGCGTGTCGGTCTTTCAACGTAGACCCCACTCAGCACATAGTCCCTCAAAACCTACACCACCAAAACACACACATAGAAACACAAAACACACACCTACATTTGCGGAGGCTCTCAGTAAAAACCTGTCCAAGCAAAAGGGACCTCCAAAGCAGAAACACAAGCAACCTCCACCCCCCAACACAACCCAAATGACACATAACCCACAAACTCAGTGTGTCACTCAACCACAGCCCATAAGGCATAACAACGTACCCAACACTCTAGTCATAGGTGACTCTATAGTCAGGCACACTGATGTTCCACTCACCAGGCTAAACAAGGAGAAAGTTACTGTCAGGTGCCAGGATCCGCCACATAATGCATGCACTCAGGTCACTCCACAACAAGTACAAATATGACTCTGTCATTGTCCATGTTGGTGTGAATGACCTGAGATGTACCTCCTTGGACTACATGAAAAGGGACATGGAGGAGCTGTCCGATCTTGTAGCCCAGGCAGGTATGACCCTAGCCCTGAGTAGCATCCTGCCATCACCCAGAATGATACCACAGTACAAGGACAAAATGATTGACTTCAACAATTGGCTAAGCTTCTGGTGTCATTCTAATGGGATCCAGTATCTGTCTGCCTGGGATGACATGATCGACAAGCCACAATGCTTTGCCAAAGATGGCCTGCACCTGTCACCCCTGTGATTCCGGATACTGGCTAAGGCTCTGGCCACCCCTATAGTGCCTTTTTTAGGCAAGGTTCAAATGACAAATTCACCACCCTAACAGGTACAGGCAAGAAGAATCTGAGGGTATTGCTACTCAATGCTAGAAGTCTAAACCTCAAAATGCACTCTCTCGAGGCACTCCTTAAAATGGAGGACATCGACATCTGTGCAGTGACAGAAACCTGGTTCAAGGCTCCAGAGAGTATCCCTGCATTACCGGGCTATAATTCATGCCACACCTTTCGGCCACCTAACCTGGATCAAAACATTAAAGTGGAGGCGTGTCCATATTCATTAAGGATATCCACACCTCCAGGCTAGTTGCTCAGCATAATGCATCCGGGATTATCCAAGTGCAACTAACTCTGGGCAAGACCGCAAACCAAATTGTAGCTTGCTACAGATCCCCCACCATGCCCCAGGATTCCCACTCCTCATTTCTTAATACACTGGAAAATATTAGGGTACAACCTAACACCCTAATAATGGGCAATTTCAACTACCCTTCCATTAACTGGGAAAACTACTCATGTACCAACTCTTGTGCTCAACATTTTTTGGAATTCATAAATTCTAATGCTATGGATCAACTTATCCACACCCCCACGAGGGGCAGAAATATCCTAGACCTGGTTATTACCAACATGGGTGACCAGTGCTCCACACCAGAGGTCAGTTCCTCGTTCGTCAGATCCCACCACAAGCTAATCACCCTAGACAGCCACATCCCTCCCCCCCCCCATTAGGGAAACCACAGTAAAAAATTTCTCCAAAGCCAACTTCACACTTCTTAAGACAGAAGTGGCAAACTTCACTACACCCATGCTGATGGACAATAGAGGTATGACTGCTGAATCCTACACAAATGCACTTTATAAGCACTTACACGAGTGCATGGATTGTGCAATCCCTAACAGAACCCAGATGCTATCCTCCAAAAAAGGAAGCCAATTTGGTGGTCCCCTGCCATAAACAAACTCTACAACAGAAGAAAGAAACTGTTGCAAAACAGAGTAAAATCCCATGACTGGAGAAACTCTCTGGTCAGCCTCAGTAAGAAGCTGAGATCCCTCATAAAATCCTCCAAAGCTAGTTATGAAAACAAAATCGCCATTGATTCTAAAGACAACCATAAAGCATTCTATAGCTATGTCAAGAATCTCAATGCCAACACTTAGATCTGCTCTGAGTTACAGCACAATGGTACTAAATATACAGAACCAACTGATATTGCCAACATCCTGGCAGATAGGTTCAGTGCTAATGCAACAATGCAAAGTTCCTGTAATCACGGCTGCACAGGTAAAAAACACACTATCCAAAGCCAAGAACACAGCCTCCATGGGACCTGACGACATCCCAGGCTGTGTTCTACATGAACTACAGAACAAACTGACACTTCACTTAAGTACCATGTTCAGTCATAGCCTCACCTCAGGCTATGTGCCCACTGAATGGCGCACAGCGACAGTTATCCCACTCCACAAAAGGGAGCCACCACAGATCCCAGAAACTACTGCCCCATTAGCCTAATGAGCCTGGTCTGCAAGGCTATGGAACGTATCATCATGGAACTTATAAACAATGACATTGGTAATCTCCAAACTCAGGACCTCATCCAGTTTGTGTTTATAAAAGGCAGATCATGTCTCCTAAACCTGATAGACTTCTTTGAAGCAGTCACCAAAGCTATAGATGAGGGTAAGGTGGTTCACACAGCCTATCTAGATCTCACCAAGGCTTTCGACACCACCCCCCACTCTGGAATTATAGATAAACTCACTAAACTGGGTATAAAATCCCTATGTCACAAGATGGGTTGTCAACTGGCTCACTGACAGAACCCACACTGTGAAAGTAGCAGATTCCAAATCCAACTTCAGACCAGTGACAAGTGGAGTACCACAGGGTTCAGTCCTGGGTCCTCTCCTGTTTGGTATCTACTTCTCTGAAGTACAGGCCAACACAGAAGGTCTTTGGCTAATGAAGTTCGCAGATGACTGCAAACTAGGAGCCATAATCAAAACTCTAAAAGATGTGGACATCCTACAAAAGGGCCTTGCTGAGACAGATGCCTGGTGTCAAAGCCATGGCCTCAAGCTCAATGCCAAAATGTGCATGGTCATCCCTTTTGGTAAAACTCTGTACCCATGAACTACCACATAGGTGGTAGTCTACGTAACACTGAAAGTGTGATAAGAGACCTTGGGACACAGGTGGACAGTAGTCTCTCCTCTGATAATCACATCGCCACAGTAGTCAGGAAATCCTTCTACATGGCACACCTCATCACAAAAGGTTTCTCATCCAGGAAAAATGAGGTCATTGTTCCCCTCTACTCATCACTCATTAGACCCATTATAGAGTACAATGCCCCTTTTGGCATGTACCCCACAAGACATCTACAACAACTGGAAAGGCCACAGAAATACCTCACAAAGAGGATTACCAGCCTCGAAGAGATGCCCTATACAGACCATGTCAAAAAACTGCAGCTTTACTCCGTTGCATATCGCCTACTCAGAGGCGATCTCTGCCTAACACACAAAGCTATGTCAAACCCAGAGCATTTAGACATGCTCCACTAAAAGAAATCCCAATCCCTATGAGCTACATGCTCTAGGGACCTAAACCTCATCACCACAATAAACAGAACATGCTGGAAGGATAGATTCCTGTCCCAGAGACTTCCCATATTCTGCAACAAACTACCTATCTATATCAAACAAAGCTCCTCATTAGCAATCTTCAAGAAAAATCTTGATGATTGGATGGGAGATAGGAAATTCACCCCGGGGATCACTTCTGTGGCTCTGCTCGACAGTGGCACAAGAAAATACTTTTCTTGGGTGGTGAAAGCCAGGGTACCTTTGGCTAGGCTTAAATAGGCCCTAGGGCCAATAGTCTGGTACCTACCTATGAAACTATGAACCCCCAATTGTAAAATTGTTTCTTATCCAAAAAAGACCTGCTGCCTGACAACTATCTACTTGTTTCATGGGAAAAACATGATCAAAGTAAAAAATGAAAAGCAAACAAGAAACAAGCTCAAGATACATTGCTTAAAGGATTACTGTACAGGTAATGGGCCACACACGATAGATTGGCATTCTGTTTGGTTTACAGGTAAAGCCTGCAAAGATGACTGCAAGTCTCCAACAAATATAATGAGCTTCTTAAGATAATATAATCCTGTCCTTTATTACAAATACTGTCATACGCATTTCAATACCCAAGGCTTATACATTATCTAGTTATGTAAGTATTCTCTCCATGGCAACAACAGAAAGACTTTCAATGGTGGCAATTCTTTAACAGTATGCTTATTAAAGCTTACTTGCATCTTACAATCGCAGACAAGCTTACCTGATGGTCATTAAAGAATTGCTACTTAAACACAGAGCAACAGGCACTTTCAAGTAATAATAAGCATAAACCAACAGTATAAAAATATGACAGAAACCAGAACATTCTGCAAAATCAAGGACAGAATAAAAGTAGCCCTTGTGTCTACCTTGGATGGGGGGATATGCTGCACATTTACACTGCATAACTGTTCCTTGTCTTACTTGGACACATTCAGAGTCACTACATGGTGGAGTGGGGTGAAAACAAGTATGTCACAATTTGAAATGTCTCTGGCTGACTGTGATGGCCCTGACACATTTGTCATACCTCTCAACCTCAGAACAAGAACTATGGACAGAGCAATACATAGAAGTGGGAAAAAGGCCCAAAAATAAGGACCATTTTTTAAATATTGCTCTTATAAACTTAGAAAGATAATAGAATAGTAGGTCTTCATTAGTATGAATTTTCTGAAAGGTACGAAATCTGAAACTCAAATGTCTGTCATTATTTTCTAACTTCAGTCTTTAATGATTTGCCACTAATTTGCCAAAAAAACCCCAGAATTTTATCAAAAATGGACCAAAAATGTAATGCAAAAATATAAAATAGCCACACAATACAGCTGGGAACCTGTCAAAGAAGGGACACTTTTTTAATATTAGTACTGCTATTTTGAGCAGCTGACAAAATAAAAGAATCTACATGTATTTTTGAAATAAAAGTAATCTATAACTCTGATTATTGCAGTTATTTCTTAATTGTAAGCCCTCCATGTTTTCTTCCAAAATTGCCATTTTGCAGCGGGATTATTAAGGGAAGAGCAACATTTTGAGCCAAAATTGGGGACAATTGAGAGGTTGGATATGCCTAATTCTATAAAGCAATTTATTTGCACATACCTCTCAACCTGTTAATGCAGGAAATCTGGACAAGGCCAAATATACTGGAGGAACATATAAACAGTACTATAAATTGTTGTGTAAACTGAGACAATTGATAGAATAACAGGTCTTGCTTTAGCATGCATTTTTCTGAAGGTTATGAAGTCTGAAACTCAGTGTCTGTCATTATTTAGTGACTTAATTCCTAAATTATTTGCCAGAAAACCACACATTTTATGAGGAAAAAAAACAAAAATTAGAAGCAAAAATCTATTCATTCTGTGAAAATCTTGACAGTTGAGAAGTATAGTTCAGCCAGGGCTGTCTTTGAGTTTGCCGCCCTTCCCCCTCACAAAATCATGGTCGAATGGAGCCTCCCCCCTGCTGCCATTCCAATGAACCATTACTTGGCTATTTCACCATTATCTATGATGATTTGGACTTCATTTGAAAGTTTTATTTTGCATTTTACAGCACAAACACTAAGACGTCTGCTAAACAAAGCAATGCAATCTCACAATGAAAACAGACTTTGCATTAAAACTTCTCTGCCCTTGAAACTCACGTTCATTGAAACAGCATTTCAACCCACATTCAAAGAAAATACATTTTGCCAGTGGCAGACAAAGATTAACTTTGGGCTGTTTTCAAATCATAGGCCACTTGCACATGAAACATACACGTGGTCTTTGATACACCTTCCTGACTGTATTAAATTATATTCCTTGTACAAAATAGTACAGTTGTTAGAGGGCATTTTAAATTTGTTTTGAACATTTTTCTAGTAAACAATGAAACAAAATGCATGCACCAATAATGACAAAATTGCCCAATTCAGAACATGTTTCCAGTAAACAATGAAACAAAATGCATGCACCAGTAATGACAAAACTGCCCAATTCAGAACATTTCTATCATAAAAGTCTACTCAAACTTCTACAGTCCACCAGTATCAGTAAATATGCACATTCTCTGAAGAAGTAAAAGTCATCTAGATAATGGGAGTAGAACCCACAGCCTTCTGCATCAAAAGCAAGTACACTACCTATTGTGGTATTAACAATGCAAGCAAACTCGGCATAAGCAGCACTAAACTTTTGTTCCCCTGCAGCTCTCAGCTTCTTGTAAAATCTACTTGACACTCAGCTACATCTCTGAACTTTGCAGCACAAGAAATCTGGAAAAATCCAAAATTTGGGGGGGGGGGGGGCAAAAGACCAAAAAACAGGGACACATTTTAAACATTGCTTGTATAATGTTGGAAAGTTGTTAGAATAAAATGGTGTGTTACCACCATACATTGCACTGCCAAGTATTGAACCCAGGACCCTGTGCAAAACAGTCAGAGCATCATACCACAATGCCAAATCATCTGTCTTATGAAAGCAGGGAAGACTGAAACTTAAATGGCTACATTTAGTGAATTCAGTTCTCACCATAGCTGTCAACATCTTAGCACAAAACACCTGAACAATGGGGGAATACAGCCCCCAAACATATTCAGTGAATTCAGTTCTTACCATAGCTCTCAACATTGGCACAAAAAACCTGGACAAAGCCAATAATGGGGGAATACAGTCCGAAAAATGTGGACAAATATCCACTGAGGACAGCAGAGCAAACTCAAAGAGAACATGCAGACTCCACACAGAAGGCACCCTAGCCAAAAATCAAGCCAGACAACCTGTAGCTGTCTGGCAACAATGCTACCACTGCACTACTGGCTGTGTTAAGTAACAAAAATACAGAAAGCACAGATTTTATGAGGAACAGAACAGAACAAATATGAGGCAAAAATCTGCAAATGTTTTACAAATGGTGCTGGGTAGGGAATTCAGGCTCTTGCCACTTGGTACCCAAGGTACAGGGTTCAAGCCTTATTCTCTACTCACCACATAGCAACTCAGGCATTACACACACACCCTTCAGCAGATCCAGGGTGGAGTTTCCTTCCTTTTCTATCTGGACTGCCTAACAGAGCAGTCTGGTGTGTAGGAACTAAGCACGCATGCATGCATGGAGTTCTGGGTGGCCTAATACAGCAGTCAGGCACTAAGCATGCATATGTGGAGTCCTGTTCCAGGACTCGTGAATTTTTTTTTATTTTTATTTTCTACAGTGGTACAATTTATTTTGACAGGTGGGGGGGGGGGGGCTGCAGTCCTACAGTCATATAGCATGAGCCACCCTGTTTATCAGTAACTTTTGCTGTTCATGTATTTGGAAAGAGTTCAGAGCCAAAGCAAATATAGCAGGGCCCAGCATTGATCCTTTACGAACTCTACTGGAAACAACCATGCTAGATGTAAATCAACCATAAAGACTAACTGTCATCATTCGATTAGTTACCCAGATGCTAAATCAGTTAGTAATACACAAGTGAAAATTAGGCTGTAAAATGCAGGCTCAAAGTGTTCATATGATAGCCTGTCCAGTGCCTGAGAGAAGACAAAATAAGCCATGCCCACAGGAAATACCCTGATTAAAAAGCTGCTGGTACATTATTAAAAGCTTTACCAAGTTTGTAATACCTGACTGGCTGTTCTTAAACTCATACTGAGGAAAACATAAAACTGAGAGTCCTTAAGGTAATCTTAGAATTTTGCAAACAAGGCATGCTCTGTGGTTTTAAATGAGTGATAGTGAACTTATTGACTTATAGTGCACAGCAGTGCCTCTGACATTTTTTTAATTGAACCGTGGAAGAAACTGGGAACCGATCTATTAAAATCTGAAATCTGCCAAGGCTCTTTGCAAACAGGAGATTATTTTGAAAGATACTGCCAAGTTACATTACTACAACATAGAGAAAATACTAAAGCAGGCATATTGTAGATGAAATCTATATCTGCACGTCATGGTACAAAATCCAACTTAATTACAGGTATGGCATATAATTTTCATTAATGAAATTTCATGAGTTTCTAAAAGTTTGAAATTTTGAGCATGTGATTATAGCTGAGGTAACCTTAGTTGAATGGAATGGTGAACTGAACCATATAGACTGAAAACATTGCAATAAAATACAAACACAGAAACTAGGCTTCAGTACCTGGTCCTGTTGCATCTGAAAATTGAGAGCACATGACCGTTCCCAGTGTATGTGGTGATGGGAAGGACATGTAAAATAAAACCTCTACTCCAGTACCTAAGTTGTTAAAGCCAAATATGATGCAAAAACAAACCCAAAATCCTAGAAAAAACAAAAAGCAGATAGAAACAATGTTTTGACAAGATTCATCTTAGACATTCGGTTACTGTGAAACTGAAGATTAAACTTAGAAAAGCTTGGGAAGAGGTGACCAAGGGAGAGGGGTGGATATATGCTGCAGCAAATGTAGGTACTGGTGACCTGACAGAAGATACAGTGTAGTGGCTAAGATGTTAGCAAGTGGGTGGAGAGACTGAAAACTATGTGAGGATTCCGACTGGAGGTTAACATTCTCATCAGTGTAGAATGGACTGATACCGGTCAAAGCACAGGAACCAGCTGTATGCCAGGAACAGGTTCCATCTAGTGTGAGAAAGACAATGGTGCTCTGAGCAGGACTGGATAGGTACAACACAATGACTATACCTTTATAGTAAGAAGAAAGAGAAGGAAGATGGCGCAGACACAGTGTAAGAAGAGAGAAAGTATTCAGGCAGTAAAAAGAAGGATAAAACAAATACAGAACATAAAAATTAAACAAAGGAGGGTGACTCTAACTATGATTTAAACAGTATTACTGTATAGTACAAGCAGTCTTTGTGGGAGGATAAGAGACCAAAAAACAGACATGAGAAAAGGGGTAATTGCTGGCATCATGGAAACATGGGTGACTAAAAGAGCCATGAAAAGAACAGTTGTGTAAAATCTTACCATAACCATAGATGTTCTTCTCTTCTATGTTGCAGTATTCTTTATATATGGGTTGTATTCCGCCCAATGACCCAATGTCAGGCCTGTATACAAAAGCTTAGAGCCACTGCCTGTACGTGGGACTCGCACGTAGGCACAGACAACGTCAGCCATAAAAGGGACATCCGCACATACCATCTTCAGAATAAGAAAGCCCCATGAGGAAAAACAAAGGGGAGCCTAGAAGGATCATCCTAAGAGAGAGCAAGCTGTAGGGGGGAAGGTAGGAGGGCTAGAATACTGCAACACAGATGAGAAGGACATCTATGGCTATGGTAAGATTTTACACAACTATTCTATGTCCGTCTATTCAGTGTTGCAGTATTCTTTACAAATGGGAGAGTTCAAGAGCTAAAAGGGAACCCAGGGAGGTGGATAGAGAAGGGAAACTAAGAGGAAGCATTTTCCAGGAATCCATGCAGAATTGTCCTAGCATATCCTGCTCTGGACCTAGAAACAGTGTCCAATTTATAATGTTTCATGAAGGTGTGAACAGATGACAAAGTGGCTGCTTCCAAGATGGAATGGGAATCTAGACTCTTGAAGAAGGCCCCTGAGGATGCAACTGACCAAGTGCAGTGTGCCTTAACAGATGCTGACAAGGACTTTCCATGGAATTCATAACAAAACAGAATAGCTTTAGAAATCCATGAAGATATAGTTTGTTTGGACACAGGCAAGCCCAGAGCCCTGGGAAGAAATGACACAAAGCATTGGTCAGACTTCCTGATAAACTTTGTCTTGTCAAAGTAAAATCTGAGTAGTCTATGCACATCTAATCTATACTCATCTGGACTGAGGAGAAGGGAAGAATGTAGACAATTGTATTAATAGATTAAGTGACAACCCATTCACAACTTTTGGCATGAAAGTAGGGTTAGTTCTCAAGGATACCCTATCCTTATGGAAGACCATAAAGAGGCGTATCCATAAAAGCCGGGATCTCAGAAACCTTTCTGGCAGAGGTTAAGGCTACAAGAAACACTCATTTCTATGTGCAAAACATTAGGGAAGCAAAAGTTGCTGGTTCAAAAGGGGCCTGGGTACGTTTTTCCAGCACATAGTGGAGGTCCCAGGGAGGAGGAACTGGTTTCCTGGGCAGTCTTATGTGTAGGACATCTTAGTTGCAAAGCTGATCTAGAATAAAAGGAAACAGATGCAGTTGATGGGGGGGGGGGTGAGGTATTCCCTGAAAGGGAAGGAGAGTCTTCCAAGTCATAAAGCACACATTTTGGATAATAGAAATCACCAAGGAATCCTGAGTGATCTCCTTCCAAGCTGGGAGTGAAAGGAAGAGGTGAAGGGATAGAGGGGTATGAATTGAAAGAGGGTGCAAGGCATCACAGAGGACTTTGTCTGAGCTGAAATTGCTGCTGTCCACAACAGCAGCTGTAGGAGAAACAGCCTTAGTTTGAGGGTGCCTCCTAGATGGCTTCTGGGGTCTAGTTCTAGAGGGAACAGACGTGGAGGAACGAGCAGGTTTCCTAACAAAGGATGTCTTAGCAGGGAAAGTTCTATGAAATTTTGGAACTGGTGAAACCAGAAGGTGTTTTAAATCCTGGAGTTCCTTGCATTTTTCCTGCAGTGATTTAAACAATACTGCTGCTTTTCCAAACAATGGGGAATTGTCAAGAGGAGCATCAAACATAGCATAGCTCTGCCAGTCCACACAAAAAAAGATATCATCAATATATCTATGATACAGTTTTGTAAAATTGTAAAAATGTAAAATTAAATCCAGGGTGGTGCACCAAAGTTTCTTGTTCTCAAGTAGCAAGCTTCCACAACCTGATTTAAACTGTACTTGCCTAAATATGCCAGATTTCCTTCTTATAAAAATATGACCCTGACTGCTTTGATTGCCACAGTTTTACAGAATAACTTTTTCCATTTTAATGGACAGATTTTTCCAGCAGATTAAAGGAGTTTCTATGGGGTCTAAAATGGCCCCTGCTTATGCTAACTTGGTGCTTGCTGCTTGGGAACAAGAAACCTTGGTGCACCTCCCTGGATTTAATTTTACAAAACTGTATTATAGATATATTGATGATATCTTTTTTGCATGGACTGGCACAGTTATGCAGTTGGACATGTTCATACAAGCTATGGAAAACTGTTTTACTTTCTTGTCTTTCGTTAAATCAGGTTGTGGAAGCAAAGTGTCTTTTTTGGACACTTCCATCTTGATTGATTACATTAACAAGTGTCTAGCTTCTAACATTTAACGTAACAACACCTATTGTAATAATTTTCTGGAATTTACAAGCCAGCACCCTTTTTACATGAAACATAATGTGTTAAAAGGCCAGCTCATTAGACTTTCTAGGTTGATTAGTGATGATCAGCTTTTTAAAAAAGAGGCTGACGTACTTGGTGAACTGTTTTTGCAAAAACACTACCCCAGAAACTTGATTGTAAAAGTAACTAAATAAATTACTAATGCCAGACTTGTTTCCTATCAACCTATTCTAAAATATGGTTTCCAACCTAAGCAACAAAGTAACACTCAATTAGCAAATAGAACCTTAAGCTTTCCAATTCCTATCTGCAGTGACATGCAAGCTATTCGAAACATTGTTTCTAGCAACTGGAATATTGTTGCAAGCTCTCCTACTTTGTCTGAACTGCCTGCCAGGCAGCCTATGTTTTCATACAAGATGACACATACTTTAAGAAGCTCTTTCAAAAACAGAGACTCCGTTTTTGATAGGAAATCTTTGCAATGTTTCTGATCCACCAGGGATGTTCAAATGTAACAAATGTGTCTGTTGTCAATATATTAGTACATGCCCTTCTTTCACTTTTGAACATATTAACCTCACTGCTACTTTTTCCAACCATTTTGACTGTAATTCCTGTAACATTGTTTATGCAGGGTTTGTGTGACTTGCAGTTATTTTTATGTGGGAAAGACGAGTCGCAAACTTTCAGACCACATCAAAGAACGTTATACTGCTATTAGAATCAAAAACAGTCACAACACTTTGGCTAGACACTCTACAGCTTGCTGTGAATTTGTTAAATTCCATTTTATTGTTTTAGAGTAAGTTGATTAGTTTTTTGGGTACTACTCAGCTCTACTGGAGGTGAAGGAACTTAGATGGCAGCTCCGTTTGGGTGCTGAGTCCTCCCCATGGTTAAATGATGCCTCTAACTTAAAATGTGTACTCAGAAGGCAACAGTGACAATTGATTTCCATTATTATGTAGAATGTATAAGGACTGCATTTATATATATATATATATAGTTTTGAGCTGTTTATTTCTTAGTTTTTAATTCTCTAGTATTACCTATTTGTTGAATATTTTATATATTGGATCAGACAGACTTTTTGCTACTCAGGGTTCCTGTTAAGGTACACACATCTTATACATATGTATGAGTATTAAGGTACCCCCACCTTATACATATGCATGAGTAATGAAACGTTCATAATTACTCTTCCAGCATGGTTTAAGGGGCTGAACTGTGATTTTGATTGGACTAGATTATTTTTATTGTTTACTTACACTATCTTAATTCTGAAAATTGCACAGTTTATTTATTCTGAAGATGTTCTTAAATAAAGAAAGAACAAAAGTGTGCTCAATTACTGGTTTTACATGCTGTATTATTTCTGATGATTGTATTGGAAAGTTTATGGATGTGGTCCTAACCAAGGCAGAGAGTTAATCATACCCAAAAGAAAGGACAGCAATAGCCAACAATTATCATATAATTATGTGGAAGAGTAAAAAAACATAGACAAAGATTATGATGTTGGGTTTTATAATTGTGTGCTGCGCTGATTGGGAGGAGATTGTAAAGAAAAGTTAGGGGTTTGAAGGCAAGCTGAGGGAAAGAATAAACTATGGAAATATGTCACGGATGCAAATCTGTGATTCCGGTGAAAATATAAAAGAAAAACAGATAAATGGCAGCACAGATGCATAGTAATGTGTCATCAGGAATTATGATAAAACCAGGACATACAATGTGAAAAGGAAATAGTGAAAATGTGAAAGAAATACAGTATGAGAAGGTGTGCAGAAGGACCACAAAGTAGGTGAGCCAAAGTTAGTAAGGGCAACAAAAGTCAGAGTTGAAGGGTAGCATGCCCCTTTTATCCATGGTGCTGTTTTACAGTGTATTGATATTGGAACAAAACACTGAATTGGACAAAATCAATATTTTATATAAACATGTTTTGTAGTGTACTTCGTTATTGTGCATTTTAATTAACTGAGGATGGACAGCATGCCATTTGCTGAAGAGGTGTAATTTCTGCACAGCAGGTGTAGTTGAATTACACTGCCTTCAGAAATGGAATGCTGCACAGATTAGAGGAAACTTATTATTCCTAGGAAGTTTACCCTTTTGCCAGATCATGTGACCTTGAAGTTAGTACAATGATGTCACTGTTTGTGGGGAATTTAAGTATATAAGTGACCTAGATGCAAGGTTTTGAGAAGGGGGACAAGGAGGGGAGCAAAGGCTTTTCTTAAAGATGTAGCAGAAAGGATGAAGGGAATGTCAAATCTGGCAAAGCATGAAAGGATAAGAGGAAGATGTGACATGGGGTAGAAGAAAAGAAAACTGAATAGCTATTTACAGTCAGTCTTCTTTAAAGCCATGTTGAAGAGTACCGTGCTGAGGCAAGGTTAGTTATGAAGACAGAAGATGGATGCCTATACAGGGCAGGCAGAGAAAGGAAGGGTGTCGGCTGCCCTTAGGCAGACTTAGGCACAGCACTCAGAATGTCTGCTTTCCAGTGCCCTCAGGAATGAGACCAATGTGCTAGTAGATTCCCAAATGGACAGGTTGCAGATAACACAAAATACATCTCACCTAAGACTCAAACTCATTGCATCACCTTAGTGAGTTCTCTATCTGCAATATTTTGGGCAAAACCCATAGTCTGCAATCTGATCTATCAGCTGTAAAGCCTTGGCCAATCGCGAACATTACACAGACTTCACCTTTCCAAAAACAGATAACGTCTGCAGTAAACTTACTACACATTAAAAATAACTGATGACAGCAATAACAGTTTAATCTTGAACTGGACGAGTCTTACTTCAACTAGTCTGTTTTGGAAAATTTGTACTTGGGAATATGTTTACAAAGTATTTGAAATCATATATAAAATCAATACAATTTACAAAACTAAAGTGATAAAACACTGGACAGGTAATAAGGATTAAAAACAGATTGGCATCATATATTCTTTGAATATGTAAAACTAAATACAGTTTTTGAAAGAAATACAAATACTTTAAATTTTTGTGGTCAGATAGATTTGATATTATAAGGATATGATATTAATGAATGTTCTAAATCCCATTGTATTGAGAAAGACTAACTTCCATTATTTTGGAGTCTTGTGACTACTGAAAAATAATCACTAAAATGCTGAAAAGAGATAAAATTTATTTGTTTCAAGATTTTCTGAAATTAGCCACTTTAGTTGGTTAAAAGGAAACAAATGCTGCAAGGATTAGATCTAGTAGTAATACTAATAACCCAAATTTTAAATATTAGACAAAAGGTGAAGTATTATTAGAGAAATATAGAAAATATACATTATTAGAGAAATATAGAAAATATACAGTGCTAAAATTAATATAGAATATATTATTATACAAGAAAATATAATGTTTTTCATAGGTTCATAGGTTTATACTAGGCTATATGCCCTAAGGCATTTATAAGCCTAGCCCAAAGTTTTGTGGCTTACGCCACCCCTTATGTTAAAAAATACTGTGCCCATTAGTTTGTTGTGCCTCTGTCCAGCAGTGACACAGAGATGATTCCCGGGGTAAACCTACGATCTCCCATCCACCGGTCAAGATTTCTCTTGAGCAGAGCCAGCGAGGTGCTCTGCCTCACATAGACCAGAATTTTATTCCACAGCATAGGGAGTCTCTGGGTGACAAATCTATACCTCCAGCATGTCCTATTTATATCCCTGCTAAGGTTTAAGTCGCTTGCTCTAGTGGATCTGGTAGATTTGGATTTTTTGAGGTGGAGCATGTCCATTAATTCCGGGTTGGACATGGCCTTGTATGTCAGGCACAGGTCACCTCTGAGCAGGCGGTATGCGACTGAATAGAGCTGGAGTTTCTTCAGTCTGGCAGCATATGATAGATTTTGGAGTCCCTTTATCCTTTTGGTGAGGAACTTTTGGGGTCTCTCCAATTGCTGCAGGTGTCGGGTGAGATACATCCCAAATGGGGCATTGTACTCGATCATTGGTCTGATAAGTGAAGAGTACAGGGGAACAATGACCTCACTTGATCTGGATATGAATCCCTTCATGATCAGGCGGGCAATGTAGAAGGTCTTTCTAACCACCTTAGCAATGTGAGTGTCAAAAGAAAGGCCACTGTCAACCTGGGTCCCCAGGTCCCTGATAATCTCTTCTGTGCTTAATGGATTGCCACCTATATGGTAGCTTGGGGTTACCTTGTTTTTCCCGAAGGGTATGACTATACATTTTTTGGCATTTAACTTCAGGCCATGGCTCTGGCACCAGTTATCAGTTTCCATGAGACCCCTCTGAAGGATATCTGTGTCCGATGTACTTTCCACTATGGCGCCCAGTTTGCAGTCATCTGCAAACTTTGTCAGCCATAGTCCTCCTATGTTTGCCTGTACTTCTGAGAAGTAGATGCCGAACAACAGGGGGCCAAGGACTGAGCCCTGTGGGACACCACTTGTGACCGGCTTGGAGTCTGACATGGCGCCAGCAACTCTAACCCTGTGGGTTCTGACCTTTAGCCAGTTTGCAACCCATCTTGTGACATATGGGTTTACATTTAAGCTGGTAAGTTTATCTATAATACCCGAGTGGGGTATTGTGTCGAAAGCTTTTGCAAGGTCAAGGTAGGCTGTATGGACTGCCTTTCCCTCATCAATGGCATTAGTGACTGTTTCAAAGAAGTCGACCAAGTTCAAAAGGCATGATCTGCCCTTGACAAAGCCAAACTGGGTCGGGTCCAATGTCTGCAAGTCCCCTATGTCTTTGTTTATGAGTTCCATTATGATCCTCTCCATAGCTTTGCAGACCAGGCTTGTTAAGCTTATGGGGCGGTAATTACCAGGGTCCGTAGAGGCACCGCATTTGTGGAGTGGGACCACAGTTGCCATACGCCACTCCTTGGGCACATATCCTGTGCTAAGGCTAAGATTAAACAGCTGCCTTATATGCGGGTTTAGTTCCTCGTTGAGTTCATGTAGCACACAGCCGGGGACACCATCCGGTCCCATTGATGCTGTGTTTTTAGCTTTAGAGAGAGCAGCTTTCACCTGCGCATTTGAGATGTCTGGGAGGCTACACTCCGCTGGGATAGTTATCTCTCCTTTTGGGGGAGGGGGGTGAAGTTTGCACTGAACCTGTCTGCCAGTATGTTGGCAATGTCTGTGGGTTCAGTGATTTTTGTATCATTTTGGACTAATTCTGCGCATATCTGGGAGTTTCCACCCAGGTTTCTAACATAGCTGAAGAAGGCCTTATGATTGTCTTTTGAATCTATTGCAATTTTTCTCTCAAAGTTGGCCTTGGATGATTTTAGGAGTGCTCGTATTTTTTTACTAATAATGATCAAGGGTGTCTTCTCTTTTATGGATTTTGCTCTATCATGTAACAGCTTTCTCTTCTTATTGTAAAGTTTGTTTATGGCTGGGGTCCACCAGACTGGACGTTTGCCCTTGGTGGAAAGAGTCTTGGTTTTATTAGGGATTGCCTGATCCATGCATTCCTGGAGGTGTTCGTAGAAGGCATTTGTAAGGGCTTCCGCAGCTTGGATTGTGGTTTCCACTGGCTCGGGGGCCTTGAAGGATACCACACCAGTCTTGAGTAGTGTGAAGTTTGCTTTAGAGAAGTTCTTCACTGTGGTCTTTTTTGTTTGGGGTGGGGGCGGGATGTGGATTTCCAGTGAGATAAGTTTGTGATCTGATCTCACCAATGAGGGATATACTTCTGGCGTGGAGCATTTTGTCCCCATGTTTGTGATGATGAGATCTAATATATTTTCTCCTCTTGTGGGAATGGTGACTAGTTGTTCCATGGCATTTGAATTTATGAACTCCAGGAACCTTTGGGCTAGAAAGTTGGGGCTTGAGTAATGTTCCCAGTCTATATTCGGGTAGTTGAAGTCACCCAATATAATGGTGTTTGGAGATACATTTATACCCTCCAGTGTCTTCAGGAAGGCTGTGTGGGGTTCCTGAGTTCGAGAGGGTGGCCTGTAGCATGCTACAAATTGTAGAGCAGTTTTGCCTATGATTAATTGCACCTGGATGGTTCATTTACTGTGAAAATTGCAGAATATGACATAGTTGCTTATTATGTTAAGGTATTGAAAATAAATAAACATATGTGGGAGAAAGGCAATGCAGTAAGCTCTCAGGTGACCGGAACTCAAGTAACCAGAACTCCCAAGCGACAAGATAAAAAAATCAAAGAAATACAGTACAATTTTCATGTGTTGCACTTTCTGCCCCCCCTGCAGAAACATACCTTGTGGTTTTTGAGTTTTAAAAAGGAAGATAGGAATAAATTTCCTGTCTCCCCAACCTAAGAACAAGTGAAACCAAACAAATAGTATAGATTATAGTATTAGTCAGGCCTATTTTTAATAGTAACTCTCAAGCAACCAGAAACTACAGTTATCCGGCATCTACCAATCCCCATGGGTGCCAATTAACTGAGAGTTTACTGTATAATATTTAACCACTGTGTTTATCTTAAAGTCCAAAAGGCATATACTTTAGTCCCTTTCATTCTAAGACATGAATAGTCATTCCAGAGAGACCATTGTGGCACTTTATACAGCAGTGACCCAACTCATTATTGGATATGATGTTGCACTTCATAGTCTTTGGAAACAAGTCACATCAAACAACTTGAAAAGTACAAAGGTTCATTACAAAGTATTATAAGTGAAAAACTTTAACAATTCAAAATGTTTTCAAGAGAAGTTATTATATCTTGCTTTTCACAGTTTACTCATAAGTGACTGTTGCCTGGTCTGTAAGATTATATCTGATCTAGTTTTATTTGGAAGTCTATGCTGAGAACATACTGCCGGGGAACTAATACCAAACCGAGGAGTTTAGCACTATAACTAAAATATCAGTAACAGGACCCCAGTACTCTTGGTACCCCCATTTTCATAGTCTAAATCTCAGCCTCATCTGGCTAGCTGTTTGATATTCCACAATGTCTTCCTTTTCCCAAACTATTATCTCTGTTATAATTAGTTATAATTAGTTATTTATTCATTTGACATTTAATCTTGATGATTGGATGGGAAATAGGAAATTCACTCCGGGGATCACCTCTGTGGTTTTGCTCAACAGGGGCACAGGAAAATAATTTTCTTGGATGGCAAAAGCCAGGGTACCTTTTTGGCTAGGCTTATATAGGCCTTAGGGCCAATAGTCTAGTACCTACCTATGAACATATGAACCTATGTTGACCGGGTTAGTCCATATGAGCTAGTGCCCCTTTTCAGCAGAAACCTGGGGAGAAAAACTCCACAGTAAGAAATTATACAAGTATAAAAAGTCAAAGTACAAATTTGGCAGTATAAAATAGAAAAATTCACAGTTCTTACAGCCCCACATTAAAAAGTATACAATTCAAAAGGACAAGTTATACAGAAGATAAAATTATAATACAAAAGTCATATTCACTGTAAAGAATAGGCTAGTGTATAATAATGCAAATTAGTTTCAAAAGATGTAAAGGAAAAGATAGGACAGATAAACAGATGTAGTACAAGAAGAAAAGTCTGCAAGTGAGGGATTAAAAGAAAAGGGTGGGTATAGAGGAACACATGGCCCAGGCAAAGGTAGATAAGATGCAGAAGAAGAGTTACAGATGGTTAGTGAGTACAGATATATGTTAGTTTTACAAATAGTAGTGTGCGGCGAAGAGATAGGTAGAGAGGGGAGTAGGAGAAGAGTATCAGATTACTAGGGACTGTAAATTAGTAGAGAGCAGGAGAAGACAAATAAGGTAGTATAAAGGAAGTTAGTAATAAGTTATAAGAAATAGTAAATTAGAGGGGTGTAAAGAACACAAGAAGAGTATAGTAAGGTAAACAGGAAGTAAGGATACATAATATTGTAAAGGTAACAGAATTAATAGAGAGGAAAGTGAAGCAGGGAAAAGATTAAAGGAGGAGAGAGCAGGAGCGAGGCAGGAAATATAGGTGGGATGGTTACAGTGACATCTCCAAGTGCTGTACAGGTGATTTCTGAGAGTTGTCTTGAATTTATGTACATGAGTAATATTTCTGAGGTCCAAGGGAAGCTTATTCCAGGAAAGAGCAGGAAGATAGTGATATAGGTTTTGTCCAAGAGATTTTTTAGGTTTAATAATCTGTAAGAGGCATTGGTCAGCACTTCTGAGGGAGCATGGTGGGTTATAGCAGGAGACTAGAGATGATAACTAGGGCAGGAGGAGGGCCTATTTAGGATAGTGTGTAGTAACAGAAGTTGAGAATACATAAGTTGGATTGGAAATTCTAGCCACATGAGGGTTTGGAGAGAAATACAGTGATGTGATTTTGGTGGCATGTTGTTTGCAAATCTGACAACTTTTTTGTATGTAGTTTCAAGTTTGGATAGAAGAGAGGGCTGTAAATTAGTGAGGATCTGAGATCAGTACAAGAGATTAGGAGAAAGATAAGCATGGACAAGAGAGATTCTACAGTTAGGAGTGAGGTACTTTTGGTTTCTATAAAGAAGGCCAAGCTTTTGGTGGGTTTTCTTTATACAGTTATGAACATGTAGATCAAATTTAAGTTGGTCATCAACGATTACACCAAGGAGCTTAGTATGTGGTTCAGCTGAGATTAAAGTGTAGTTAAGGGAAGAAATGGTGAAAGAAGATTTAAGATGATGGAGAGTTTTAGGTAAGAATAGAAGGAGCTTAGTCTTTTTAGGGTTAAGTATAAGTTGGTTATTAGTTAGCCAGGTTTCAGTGAGGTTAAAAGAGGTTTGAGTATTGGTGAGTAAGTCTAAGGGGTTATCAGCAATGGTAATGATAGTGGGGTCATCCGCATACTGGGTGAGGGGTGATTGAGGACTGGATGTGTGGAGCTGATTAGTAAAAATGTTAAAGAGAAGGGGGCCTAGAATAGAGCCTTGAGCGACACCCATATTTATGGGGAGAAAGGGAGATAAAGCTGAAAGCCATTTTACAGATTGGTGTTGAGAAAGCATAGAAAGGAGGATAGAGTGAGAGACAGTGTCAAAGGCTTTGGGGAGGTCTAAGAAGAGGCAGAATACTAGTTTATTGTTGTCTCTGGCTAAGGAGATGGTGCTGTTAAAGAAAATGAGAGCAGAAGAGGTACTGTGCTGGGGATGAAAGCCATGCTGGGTAGGAGTAATAAGGTTTTCAAAAATTAGATAAGACGGGATTTGTTTGTCAACACAATGCTCAAGAATTTTGGAGCGTGTAGAAAGTACAGCAATTAAGTGATAGAGAGTTCTATAGAGTCTCTACCTTTATGGATAGGTGTGGTGTAGATTTTCTTCTAGAGGGTTGGGACAGTGGATTCACAGACTGAGCGGTTGATGAGGATGGAAACCAGATATGCTATGGAGTTAGCAGCAGACTTGAGGTAGAGTGATGCAAGATATCAGCTGAAGGGGAACATGGTTTAAGTTTCAGAAGAAGGTTTTTAATGTAGCTAGATGGAATGGGACTAAGTCAGAAAGTGAGAAAGTCATAAACTCTTATGTTCCATTTTTACCTGATTTTTAAGGCAACAAGACCTGTAGAATTGTTATTTTTTTCTTTAAAGCCACCAACCTACCCCACCATCTCTTCTAACCTTCTTATTCTCCAAGCTGGAGCCCTAACTGGAGCAGTCAAGTTGTCCACACAGTAACATCCTACTCCAACTGATAACCCAAGTCAGCAATTATCCTGAAGAGAAATGCATAGTCTGCAGAGGTTGGCAGTGTTATGATCTATTACATACCTTGGACAGGACAAGGCAAAGCCTCAATGAGCTGTGCAAAACTGGCACTGACCTATTTCCATCACCAAGGAAAATAATTAAACTAAATGGAATAATCCATATATCCTGCCTACTTATTAGCTATAACCCTCATTGTAATGATCCTTGTATTCTAATGTCTCTTTAACCCACATTTATCCTGCTAACCCTGTCTTATATCTTTTTTAAACAAAAATGTCCTACCTGAATGTTACCTCACCAATAGTTGTTTCACAACTTGTTTTTTTTACTATTGGGTCATCCTGCTGCCTTCATCCTCATTCTGCTCAGGTCCACTCCCCTCCCCTTCTCTACCCCAATTCTCAACGACCCCATCTACATTTACTCTACCCATTCTCTACCCTTATTTATTTATTTTATTTAACATTTATTTTACCAGGATAAGTCCAACTGGACATCATGTGTCCTTTTTCAGTGGAGTCCTAGGGAGAAAAGCTCCAAAGAAATAACAGTGTACATACATGCTTTAGATAACAATAAAACTGGCATACAGGATAAGAGAAACAATGAAGTACAAAAACAATTATGTAGAACAATAAGATACTCAGGAGAAGTACCATTATTTACAATATGTACAAAAAGTACATTTCAGGTGAGAGTACAGTGTATGCATTAAAGGCTTCAATGGGTCACTTACATATGGAAAAGGGGGTCTTTGCAGTTTGTAGAGAGGGCTAGTATTGAGGTGTACTTTAAGAGGGCCTTTGAAGGTGCCTGTGTGAGTTTGTAGCCTGAGTTCAGGTGGGAGGGTGTTCCATGCTTTGGCAACATCATGGGAGAATAAGGCCTCCCCAGAACTGTTATTGCATGGATTAACTTCAATCAGGTTTTTGATACATGAACATAGCTCCCTTTTAGGGCTGTGAAAGTTTAGCATGTCGGCAAGGGCAGGGCACTTCCCCAGATGGAAGAGAATTTGATGGGCTATGATCAGTTGGTGGCAGCATACGAGGTTTGGAAATTCTAACCAGTGCAGTTTAATTAGGGGTAGGCAATGGTGGGAATGTGATCTATTATTGGCAGTGAACCTAGCTATTTTATTATAGCATGTAGAGAGCTTGTTCTGGTTGGTTTTGTTAATATTGGTGAGAACTGGAGAGGCGTAAAGTAATGTTGATAAGAGATGAGTTCTGGCTATTGTTGTTCTAGTCTCAGGGGTTAGGAATAGTTTGCAATGATATAAGCAACCTAGTTTTTATGGACTTTAGAGATAGTTTGGGATATGTGCTTGTTGTATTTAAGTTGATGATCAATAGTGATGCCTAAGAGATTAGCCTCAGTTACTGGAGTGATGAGGGTGCCATTGGTAGACATGATAGTAATGGTGGAGTTGCAGTGTTTGGTTGGGTGTAATAGTATTAGCTGTGTTTTTTGGGGGTTTAGTATTAGTTGGTAGTTGTTTAGCCAGTTCTCTACCTCAGTGAAGGATTCTTGGGCTTTACTTTGAAGTAATTGAATGTTTGTTGCTGAGCAGATTAGGGTAGTGTTATCTGCATACTGGACAATGTTGGCTTTAGTGGTAGCTAGGTGGAGATTATTTGTAAATATGTTGAAGAAAAGGGGGCCAAGGACTGAACCTTGTGGGACACCACATGTGACAGGGAGTGGGGGGGATAGGGAGTTGCCCCATTTGACATATTGTGACCGGTTGTTTAGGTGACTGTTGAACCATTGCAGAATGGGGTCATCAAGGTTGAGTTCTGCTAGACAGGTGAGGAGTTTGTTATGGGAAACTGTATCAAATGCTTTGGATAGGTATAAGAAGGTGGCAGAGACCAGCTTTCCTTGATTCCTGTGCGAGTTTATGGTATTGGAAAAGTTAATTAGGGCAGTGATGGTGCTATGGGAAGGTCTGAATCCATGTTGGGTTTTAGTTAGAAGATTGTTGGTTAACAGGTGGGTAAGGAGTTGGTGGTGGATATATTTTTCTAGAATTTTTGAGAGAGATGATAGGATTACAATGGGATGGTAGTTGGAGAGGTCAGTAGATGGACCTACCTTGTAGAGGGGGATGATATATGAGGTTTTCCATAATGAAGGAATAGTATACAGGGTGATAGATCTGTTAATAAGTAGGGAGATGGGGTAGGCAATGGCCTTGGATGCAATTTGTAGATATTTAGCTGGAAGACTGTCGGCAGTTAGGGTGGTAGGTTTGAGTTTAGCTAAAAAGATTTTGAATGGTAGATGTTGGTACTGGGGTGAGTGTGAAGGGGGTGGAGTTAGTCTGGTAGTTTAAGGGTTGAGGTTGGGTTGTGGGTGATATTGCACATACCAGGTTCAGTATTGAACAGGTAATGTAGTTATTGAAACTAGAGGCTATATGTGAATCAATACCTTTGATATCTGGGGGTGGTGTGATGACTTTTCCAAGCTGGAGGATGTTGTTCACTGCAGCCCAGAATTTCTGTGGGTTGTTGTTATGTTTCCTTTGTAGGGAAATATAGTGGTTTATCTTGTCCAACCTGACCTGTTTTTTTGCTTTATTTCTGAGCTCAGCAAAGCTTTGTCTAGTTTCAAGAAGCTTGTATTTTTGCCAAGTTAACTAAGCTTTTTCTCTAGTCTTGAGTAAGATTTTTGTGGCTTTTTTAACCAGGGAGCAGGGTTACTTCACAATGTCATTGTTTTCAGTAGGGCTAGCTGATTTGCAATATCCAGGGGAAGGGTTTTTATAGGAGCCCAGTCACAGGATTTTAGTGCTTCTGAGAATTGTACTGGGACAAAGTTTTTGTGGGAGCAGATTTCTAAGAGAGCAGGGGTGTTGGTAGATATTAGTTTGTGCCGAAGGAGAAAGGTTGGGTTATGGTAACTGAGGGAATCAGGTAGTATCCCATATAGGTGGTCAGTATTGGGCTGATTAGTCAGGATCCAGTTTAAGGTGGATTTACGTTTGGTGGTTTTCTCAATTCTTGTGGCTGAGTGTATGAGTTGTACAAAATTACATAGGTTTATGTGGTTGGTGGCTATGGGTGAGTGTATGGTGTTCTAGTCTATGTTGACATCACCTAGGAGTACAGTTTCTTGGGACAGGAAATGGGAAGCCCAGTGGAGTATTTCTAGTGTCTTAATGTTGTCTCCTGGTGGTATATAAATGATGAGTAGGTTTAGTTGTTTGTATTGACTTAGTAGGATTTTGGTGAATAGGGTCTCGACAGTGTTGAAATCTGGGGTTTCTTTTTGAAGTCCAGTGTCAAGACAGTGTTACTAATGATCCCTCCACTATCAGCCAAGTTAGCCTAGTTACATCATCCAGTCTTAGTCTGTATAATATCAGTCTCTGTAGCACTCATACTAACTTACTGGGCTTTCATTAGTAGATAGGCTTGCTCTACCCAAACACAGCAATAATAAGTGAAACCCGGTTAAAGCAGGAAACCAAAGATGAAGACATTCTTCCACCTGGCTATAATTTACTGAGACTTGATAGGTAAAAGAAAAGGGAAGGGGATGTTACGACACTCTACCAAAACACACGTGGTCTCTCTTTCCACCCCCACAAGCCCATCTCCTATGCAAATCTCAGAAATACTAGTTTCATCACTCAAGCTTACCCATGATAAAACAATTTGTACTGTTAAAGTCTGCATCCATCATGAAAACATTTCAACTACTGAAAACATTTCAACTGGACCACAACAACAAATAAAAAAAATTGCTCATAATTGGAGTTGTCAGTAAAGATCAGTAAAACATTAATAATGAAACACCCAGCAATGCCATAAATCTCTAAGGTTTTCGACCCAACTAAACTCCACTCCTACAAAACCCAATCAAGCTTCCCTTACCTATAGAACTACAGACTGGATACTCACAATTCTCCAGGTAATATTGCTAATGCCTGCTTCTCTGATTCCCACAGTAACCGTTCCCCTACTTAAATCATCACAGACATTTCCAATGTGTTGGGAGGGTGGCCTAATGATTAAAGTGTTTGCCTTACAAACACAAGGTACAGGGTTTGAATCTCATAGGGGATAATTGGCTAGGCTTGAAATGGCTCACAAGGGCAGTTAGCCTAGTACTAACCTATGAATATATGTATATAAACAGCAAGTCTACAAACAAGTGCATCACCTGGCATAATTTAATAAAGACACTTTTATCACTATCCTTAAAATCCTAAATTGAAAACTGTTACCGTTCCTCCCACTGAAAGAGGATGCATAATTTTTCAGCTATTCTTTTTCTGATGTCCCCAATGCCCACACCCTTTTCCTGACTAAAAGAACCAAAGCTAAACCAGTCCTTGGCTATCCAGAGAAGTAAACAACTTATGAATAAAAATACAATGTGTGGAGAGCTTGGATAAAAAATCAAAATGATTCCCGCCTTAATAAAATTATAGACACCACAGGAATACTCTTAAATTCAAAATTAATAAAAAAACTTACCTCATAAATCTCCACAACAAAAATAAATATAACCCCAAACACTTTTGGTCTATAATAAATAACTTTTTATGTCCAAGCCAGTCCACTCAGCCTCACCATACCACTTTTCCTATATACCCCAACTATAGCCTTACAGTTCGACCCTCAGACCATTCAGACTGTAGCCTCTTTTCTCGATGACCCGACTTCTATCTCCTCTGCTGAAACATACCCCTATACTTTAACTTTAATTTCAAACTTGTCCCAATGTCTAACATCAAAAAGCTTCTTTCCAAGTAAAACTCTTACTCTCACTCTAGATAAATCACCCTGTGAGTACATAAAACTTACCACTGTTGTCCTTGTTTAACCCATATCAATCCTCATAAACCACTCGATAAAGGAACATTATGTACCTACAATATGAAAAAAATCTTCTTCTCTTCTATTTCAGAAAGGAGGAAACTCCACAGACCTTTCTAACTACAGGATGATTACCATCCTGTTGTCTCTAGACAAGGTGCTTGAGAAGTCTATTTCAGCTCAGCTCCTTAAATATGTTAGTGACAATGACCTACTAACAACGTTGCAACCGGGATTTTGCCCTTACCTTAGTACCACTAAAGATCTCTTAAACATTACCACCACCATAAATTAAAACAGAAATGAAGGAAACATTTCTGCTGTTTTCTTAGACCCTGTAAAAACATTTAGTATCATCTCCCATGCTATCCTCCTGCAAAGTCTATTTAATCTAGGACTTGGTTCATTTCCATTTTCCATGTTTCTGCTTCCACAGCTATGTCTCTAACAGATCCCATGCTGAAAAAATAGCTTAGTACCTATTTTGCCTTTCATCCTGACACAGTGAAAATACCCAAGGGCTCAGTGCTTGGACCTCTACTCTTTAACTACTTTATAAATGAGCTCCAGAGAGAAAAAAATATATATATGCAACTCTAGTTCAATATGCTGATGAATCTACATTAATTTGTAGTGATACTAACCTCCACACGCCCAAGAAAAAAAAAAAAAAGATAAAACTCACTGTCATTCTATTAATCATGGTTAACCATCTCTCAAATCTTTCTTAACCCCCCTCAAAAAAGATATGATTCACCCCTAAGCAATACATTTCTGACATGTGTTGTTTTTAATGTTTGATACTCCATATGTATGTCACAAGACTGTACTATAATTCAATCATTCTATTTTTAAACACTTTTTTGAGCTTTTCTGCTTGGGTATCTGCAGAAAAGGGGTAACTTTACTTACCCAGCTGAAGCAACCGGGTAAAGAAATGCCAGTAATAAGTAAATAATAAACATAAATGTTACAGCTATATTGTGTAATATCGTGCAACATTGTGGAATGAGCTTTCCCTTGCAACCAGACACAAATCTTGTTCTTCAAGAATACAATATATGCTGATATAAGGTTATGGAAATCCAGTTTCATGAATCCCAGTATGTTACATGCTTGACAAATGAAGCTAGATACCTACAATTGGGAAATTAAATCTATCTATCTATCTATCTATCTATCTATCTATCTATCTATCTATCTATCTATCTATCTATCTATCTATCTATCTATCTATCTATCTGTCTGTCTGTCTATCTATCTATCTATCTATCTATCTATCTATCTATCTATCTATCTATCTATCTATCTTTCTATCTATCTAGCCATCTATCTATTTGTTATAGCGGTAAAATTAATTGGTAGACATGCATCAAACCAATGAATTTTGCTACATGCTAGCACAGGCTTGCTGGAAAATGGTAAGCCATGATATGAGAAGGTTACAGAAAGTTGGGTAAAAGAAATGGTATAGCTATATAGAGCCATTTATGATCTGATTTGAATGCATAGCTTGAAACAGTATACGTAATTAATAAGTAGTTTCAAAAGTAAAATATTTAGCGAGAGAATGAATCTTAAGTACTTCATAAACAATAACTGCCAGAAGTGTAGCTAAACTGGTACATTTTTATTTATTGACTTAAAATGTATTTACCAGGAAAGTCTGACTTGGAACAAAGCCAATTTTCAGCAGAGGCCCGAGGAGAAATGTTCCAGACTTATGTCTTTGTAACGTGGGAGGAAACTGGAGCACACAGAGGAAACCCACACGGACATAGGGAGGACACACAGACTCCATACAGAAGCCATTCCAGACGAGAATTGAACCAGAGAACCTCTTGATGTGAGGCCACAGTGCTACTGCTGCATCACTGCACCATCCTTCTCATGTGAGTTGGTGCCTATACCAGAAATGTTATCAATGGACGTGTCATGAGGTCCAGACAGCATTAACTCAGTCCTGCAAAATGTTAGATGGAGGCAGGGGAATTATTTATTTATTATTTATTTTTTTTTTTTTTTATTTTATTTTACATTTCTTAACTGGAGTGCCTGACTGAGCCGAAAAGGCTCTTTTTCAGCAGAGGCCCAGGGAGAAAAGCTCCATACAGAAAAATTACAGATACATTTAGATATTTAGATATGATCAGTATGCACACAAATTACAATAGACATGTTTTTACAGTGGTATGCAGCACATCAACAGTTACAGTGGAGAGAACAAACAAGAACATATTAATTTAAAGATAAAGGTAATTAATAGATTTGTGGTGTACCACTGAAATTTAGAAAATAGGTAGAATACATACATAGTACACAGGTACAGTACATACATTGTAGATTAGCCAGTGTTTGTGAGTAAGAGTGAAAACTATTATCAAGTACTCTAGGTTTAGTATGTGTGCCTTATCTACTTTCACTACATTGATTGATCAACAACACTATCATTGAGTGGCAACCAATCCAAAAAAAAAAAAAACAAAAACCTGAGACAAGTTTTGGCAAAACTCTGCGACATATTTTTTTCATTATCTAAATCTGACAGACTTTCCAGAGGATATATAATACCTATATAATCCAAATATAATAGATTTCCCAAAGGATATATTATACCCACATGATCTAAATATGATGTTTTCCCAAAGGCTATATTACATATCTAAATACGATAGTCTCCACAAAGGCTGAGCTATGTCTGCATAGCCTAATCTGATAGACTTCCCAAAGGATGCATTATATGCACCTACTCCACACTGAAAGTAACACTATTTGAAATAAATGACCAGATCTGCATCTTTTCACTGAAAAGAGGCACTACTAAATAACAAAACATCAAAACAAGGTCTTTGATAAAGTCACTTCCCTGCCCTTCCATAGCTCCTAACTTATATAGACTAAATCCACAGCTTTAAAATAGTGGGGAATGGTCTATGACTATGGCATGGAAAGTCTGTCCTAATGCATCAAAGACAAAGTGGGACTGCAGTGGCAGGTCACAAATGCATTTATTAATTCCTTTATTTCTTAATTTATCTATCTCTGTTTGCCGGGATTGCCGACTGAGCTTAGTTGAAATGCATTTTCATTGCATCTTTAGGTATGCAAAATGTAGTACATTATAAAACAACTGGAATAATTTAATAGAGCACATTTAAAACAGCATAGTATACCTTTTTATACAAATATTGTTTTGCATGATATTACATGTAATTAACATAAAAGCAGAAATGTTAAATTCATTTTACATTTTAAATAATAAAGTATGATGGGTACTGATTCACAGTTAATATTGGGTTGTTAGATGTTAGATAAAATAGAAGCATAAGCTATCACTCTGGAGAACTATTATGTATTAGGTAGAAAAGTAAAAATCATGTGGGAAAGTAATTATACTGGTTATGAGTAATAGAAAATTATTAGCGATAAGAGTTTATGTTATAGGCATGAGAAATATGTTGGCGTTTATTTAGAAAAGGTAACATGCATTACTAAATAACAGACAAGTATGTACAATAATTTATTATTGCTAATTGAACACATTTATTGTATTGTATTTGTTTGTACGCATATACTTTTTATCTTTCTCTAGGGAGTGCTCTATTTTATGTATGAAGGCTTTTAAGGTGGAATTTATATCATTTGGCAGTGAGTTCCATATTTTGGCTATAGTGAAAAAGGATAGTGAGTCGTCAGTCATGATTATTCTACTTGTTAATGACAAACAGCCATTTTTCATTAGATCGCAGTGATCATGTAGGAGTATGTACAGCTCTACCTTTCTTCAATACCTCCCTTTTATCCCTTTACTTACTTCATTACTGTCTCCCTCGTTCTAAGGAAATTAAAGGTAGGTTAGTCTAATACAAGTAGGAGCTGCGACATGAAGTGAGAGAAAAACAAGCTTATGGTATATTTAGAGAGAAAGTCATGGAAAAGAATTAGAAAGCAGTACGGAAGTAAGTGATGAAGAATGAGTAATGAGGTATAAGGAATGAAAAGGTACCCGCTCACATTAAGGGATATCGTTTATCCTGGTTTTGAGAAAGAACAGTGCAAGATATAAGCTAGGAAGTCTTTCAGAGTGGTTTTGAAAGATGGCAGGGAGGGTATAGACCTGATGGATACAAGTAAGGAGTTCCAGCCCTCAGAAACCTTGTGCAATTACAGACAATGCTAAACAGGTTTACTAGGTTTGTAGACAGACAGGAATTTTTGGTCACTGGACTGCAGTGACCTACTGGGAATATAGTTGTGTAGAGTGTGTTTTAGTGCTGGACAGGCAGATGGATGCTCAATAATTTTATAGGTGGCAAGAAGTTGTGTATGTTCATAGGTTCATAGGTTCATACTAGGCTATCTGCCCTAGGGCATTTATAAGCCTAGCCAGAATGTAGTTGTTTAGCCAGTTCTCTACCTCAGTGAAGGATTCTTGGGCTTTACTTTGAAGTAATTGAATGTTTGTTGCTGAGCAGATTAGGGTAGTGTTATCTGCATACTGGACAATGTTGGCTTTAGTGGTAGCTAGGTGGAAATTATTTGTAAATATGTTGAAGAAAAGGGGGCCAAGGACTGAACCTTGTGGGACACCACATGTGACAGGGAGTGGGGGGGATAGGGAGTTGCCCCATTTGACATATTGTGACCGGTTGTTTAGGTGACTGTTGAACCATTGCAGAGTGGGGTCATCAAGGTTGAGTTCTGCTAGACAGGTGAGGAGTTTGTTATGGGAAACTGTATCAAATGCTTTGGATAGGTATAAGAAGGTGTCAGAGACCAGCTTTCCTTGGTTCCTGTCTTGAGTTTATGGTATTGGAAAAGTTAATTAGGGCAGTGATGGTGCTATGGGAAGGTCTGAATCCATGTTGGGTTTTAGTTAGAAGGTTGTTGGTTAACAGGTGGGTAAGGAGTTGGTGGTGGATACATTTTTCTAGAATTTTTGAGAGAGATGATAGGATTACAATGGGATGGTAGTTGGAGAGGTCAGTAGATGGACCTACCTTGTAGAGGGGGATGATATATGAGGTTTTCCATAATGAAGGAATAGTATACAGGGTGATAGATCTGTTAATAAGTAGGGAGATGGGGTAGGCAATGGCCTTGGATGCAATTTGTAGATATTTAGCTGGAAGACTGTCGGCAGTTAGGGTGGTAGATTTGAGTTTAGCTAAAAAGATTTTGAATGGTAGATGTTGGTACTGGGGTGAGTGTGAAGGAGGTGGAGTTAGTCTGGTAGTTTAAGGGTTGAGGTTGGGTTGTGGGTGATATTGCACATACCAGGTTGAGTATTGAACAGGTAATGTAATTATTGAAACTAGAGACTATATGTGAATCAATACCTTTGATATCTGGGGGTGGTGTGGTGACTTTTCCAAGCTGGAGGATGTTGTTCACTGCAGCCCAGAATTTCTGTGGGTTGTTGTTATGTTTCCTTTGTAGGGAAATATAGTGGTTTATCTTGTCCAACCTGACCTGTTTTTTTCTTTATTTCTGAGCTCAGCAAAGCTTTGTCTAGTTTCAAGAAGCTTGTATTTTTGCCAAGTTAACTAAGCTTTGTCTCTAGTCTTGAGTAAGATTTTTGTGGCTTTTTTAACCAGGGAGCAGGGTTACTTCACAATGTCATTGTTTTCAGTAGGGCTAGCTGATTTGCAACATCCAGGGGAAGGGTTTTATAGGAGCCCAGTCACAGGATTTTAGTGCTTCTGAGAATTGTACTGGGACAAAGTTTTTGTGGGAGCAGATTTCTAAGAGAGCAGGGGTGTTGGTAGATTTTAGTCTGTGCTGAAGGAGAAAGGTTGGGTTATGGTAACTGAGGGAATCAGGTAGTATCCCAGATAGGTGGTCAGTATTGGGCTGATTAGTCAGGATCCAGTTTAAGGTGGATTTACGTTTGGTGGTTTTGTCAATTCTTGTGGCTGAGTGTATGAGTTGTACAAAATTATATAGGTTTATGTGGTTGGTGGCTATGGGTGAGTGTATGGTGTTCCAGTCTATGTTGACATCACCTAGGAGTACAGTTTCTTGGGACAGGAAATGGGAAGCCCAGTGGAGTATTTCTAGTGTCTTAATGTTGTCTCCTGGTGGTATATAAATGATGAGTAGGTTTAGTTGTTTGTATTGACTTAGTAGGATTTTGGTGAATAGGGTCTCGACAGTGTTGAAATCTGGGGTTTCTTTTTGAAGTCCAGTGTCAAGACAGTGTTACTAATGATCCCTCCACTATCAGCCAAGTTAGCCTAGTTACATCATCCAGTCTTAGTCTGTATAATATCAGTCTCTGTAGCACTCATACTAACTTACTGGGCTTTCATTATTAGATAGGCTTGCTCTACCCAAACACAGCAATAATAAGTGAAACCCGGTTAAAGCAGGAAACCAAAGATGAAGACATTCTTCCACCTGGCTATAATTTACTGAGACTTGATAGGTAAAAGAAAAGGGAAGGGGATGTTACCACACTCAACCAAAACACACGTGGTCTCTCTTTCCACCCCCACAAGCCCATCTCCTATGCAAATCTCTGAAATACTAGTTTCATCACTCAAGCTTACCCATGATAAAACAATTTGCACTGCTAAAGTCTGCATCCATCATGAAAACATTTCAACTACTGAAAACATTTCAACTGGACCACAACAACAAATAAAAAAATTGCTCATAATTGGAGTTGTCAGTAAAGATCAGTAAAACATTAATAATGAAACACCCAGCAATGCCATAAATCTCTAAGGTTTTCGACCCAACTAAACTCCACTCCTACAAAACCCAATCAAGCTTCCCTTACCTATAGAACTACAGACTGGATACTCACAATTCTCCAGGTAATATTGCTAATGCCTGCTTCTCTGATTCCCACAGTAACCGTTCCCCTACTTAAATCATCACAGACATTTCCAATGTGTTGGGAGGGTGGCCTAATGATTAAAGTGTTTGCTTTACAAACACAAGGTGCAGGGTTTGAATCTCATAGGGGATAATTGGCTAGGCTTGAAATGGCTCACAAGGGCAGTTAGCCTAGTACTAACCTATAAATATATGTATATAAACAGCAAGTCTACAAACAAGTGCATCACCTGGCATAATTTAATAAAGACACTTTTATCACTATCCTTAAAATCCTAAATTGAAAACTGTTACCATTCCTCCCACTGAAAGAGGATGCATAATTTTTCAGCTATTCTTTTTCTGATGTCCCCAATGCCCACACCCTTTTCCTGACTAAAAGAACCAAAGCTAAACCAGTCCTTGGCTATCCAGAGAAGTAAACAACTTATGAATAAAAAATACAATGTGTGGAGAGCTTGGATAAAAAATCAAAATGATTCCCGCCTTAATAAAATTATAGACACCACAGGAATACTCTTAAATTCAAAATTAATAAAAAAACTTACCTCATAAATCTCCACAACAAAAATAAATATAACCCCAAACACTTTTGGTCTATAATAAATAACTTTTTATGTCCAAGCCAGTCCACTCAGCCTCACCATACCACTTTTCCTATATACCCCAACTATAGCCTTACAGTTCGACCCTCAGACCATTCAGACTATAGCCTCTTTTCTCGATGACCCGACTTCTATCTCCTCTGCTGAAACATACCCCTATAATTTAACTTTAATTTCAAACTTGTCCCAATGTCTAACATCAAAAAACTTCTTTCCAAGTAAAACTCTTACTCTCACTCTAGATAAATCACCCTGTGAGTACATAAAACTTACCACTGTTGTCCTTGTTTAACCCATATCAATCCTCATAAACCACTCGATAAAGGAACATTATGTACCTACAATATGAAAAAAATCTTCTTCGCTTCTATTTCAGAAAGGAGGAAACTCCACAGACCTTTCTAACTACAGGATGATTACCATCCTGTTGTCTCTAGACAAGGTGCTTGAGAAGTCTATTTCAGCTCAGCTCCTTAAATATGTTAGTGACAATGACCTACTAACAACGTTGCAACCGGGATTTTGCCCTTACCTTAGTACCACTAAAGATCTCTTAAACATTACCACCACCATAAATTAAAACAGAAATGAAGGAAACATTTCTGCTGTTTTCTTAGACCCTGTAAAAACATTTAGTATCATCTCCCATGCTATCCTCCTGCAAAGTCTATTTAATCTAGGACTTGGTTCATTTCTATTTTCCATGTTTCTGCTTCCACAGCTATGTCTCTAACAGATCCCATGCTGAAAAAATAGCTTAGTACCTATTTTGCCTTTCATCCTGACACAGTGAAAATACCCAAGGGCTCAGTGCTTGGACCTCTACTCTTTAACTACTTTATAAATGAGCTCCAGAGAGAAAAAAATATATATATGCAACTCTAGTTCAATATGCTGATGAATCTACATTAATTTGTAGTGATACTAACCTCCACACGCCCAAGAAAAAAAAAAAAAAGATAAAACTCACTGTCATTCTATTAATCATGGTTAACCATCTCTCAAATCTTTCTTAACCCCCTCAAAAAGATATGATTCACCCCTAAGCAATACATTTCTGACATGTGTTGTTTTTAATGTTTGATACTCCATATGTATGTCACAAGACTGTACTATAATTCAATCATTCTATTTTTAAACACTTTTTTGAGCTTTTCTGCTTGGGTATCTGCAGAAAAGGGGTAACTTTACTTACCCAGCTGAAGCAACCGGGTAAAGAAATGCCAGTAATAAGTAAATAATAAACATAAATGTTACAGCTATATTGTGTAATATCGTGCAACATTGTGGAATGAGCTTTCCCTTGCAACCAGACACAAATCTTGTTCTTCAAGAATACAATATATGCTGATATAAGGTTATGGAAATCCAGTTTCATGAATCCCAGTATGTTACATGCTTGACAAATGAAGCTAGATACCTACAATTGGGAAATTAAATCTATCTATCTATCTATCTATCTATCTATCTATCTATCTATCTATCTATCTATCTATCTATCTATCTATCTATCTATCTGTCTGTCTATCTGTCTATCTATCTATCTATCTATCTATCTATCTATCTATCTATCTATCTATCTATCTTTCTATCTATCTAGCCATCTATCTATTTGTTATAGCGGTAAAATTAATTGGTAGACATGCATCAAACCAATGAATTTTGCTACATGCTAGCACAGGCTTGCTGGAAAATGGTAAGCCATGATATGAGAAGGTTACAGAAAGTTGGGTAAAAGAAATGGTATAGCTATATAGAGCCATTTATGATCTGATTTGAATGCATAGCTTGAAACAGTATACGTAATTAATAAGTAGTTTCAAAAGTAAAATATTTAGCGAGAGAATGAATCTTAAGTACTTCATAAACAATAACTGCCAGAAGTGTAGCTAAACTGGTACATTTTTATTTATTGACTTAAAATGTATTTACCAGGAAAGTCTGACTTGGAACAAAGCCAATTTTCAGCAGAGGCCCGAGGAGAAATGCTCCAGACTTATGTCTTTGTAACGTGGGAGGAAACTGGAGCACACAGAGGAAACCCACACGAACATAGGGAGGACACACAGACTCCATACAGAAGCCATTCCAGACGAGAATTGAACCAGAGAACCTGTTGATGTGAGGCCACAGTGCTACTGCTGCATCACTGCACCATCCTTCTCATGTGAGTTGGTGCCTATACCAGAAATGTTATCAATGGACGTGTCATGAGGTCCAGACAGCATTAACTCAGTCCTGCAAAATGTTAGATGGAGGCAGGGGAATTATTTATTTATTATTTATTTTTTTTTTTTATTTTATTTTACATTTCTTAACTGGAGTGCCTGACTGAGCCGAAAAGGCTCTTTTTCAGCAGAGGCCCAGGGAGAAAAGCTCCATACAGAAAAATTACAGATACATTTAGATATTTAGATATGATCAGTATGCACACAAATTACAATAGACATGTTTTTACAGTGGTATGCAGCACATCAACAGTTACAGTGGAGAGAACAAACAAGAACATATTAATTTAAAGATAAAGGTAATTAATGGATTTGTGGTGTACCACTGAAATTTAGAAAATAGGTAGAATACATACATAGTACACAGGTACAGTACATACATTGTAGATTAGCCAGTGTTTGTGAGTAAGAGTGAAAACTATTATCAAGTACTCTAGGTTTAGTATGTGTGCCTTATCTACTTTCACTACATTGATTGATCAACAACACTATCATTGAGTGGCAACCAATCCAAAAAAAAAAAAAACAAAAACCTGAGACAAGTTTTGGCAAAACTCTGCGACATATTTTTTTCATTATCTAAATCTGACAGACTTTCCAGAGGATATATAATACCTATATAATCCAAATATAATAGATTTCCCAAAGGATATATTATACCCACATTATCTAAATATGATGTTTTCCCAAAGGCTATATTACATATCTAAATACGATAGTCTCCACAAAGGCTGAGCTATGTCTGCATAGCCTAATCTGATAGACTTCCCAAAGGATGCATTATATGCACCTACTCCACACTGAAAGTAACACTATTTGAAATAAATGACCAGATCTGCATCTTTTCACTGAAAAGAGGCACTACTAAATAACAAAACATCAAAACAAGGTCTTTGATAAAGTCACTTCCCTGCCCTTCCATAGCTCCTAACTTATATAGACTAAATCCACAGCTTTAAAATAGTGGGGAATGGTCTATGACTATGGCATGGAAAGTCTGTCCTAATGCATCAAAGACAAAGTGGGACTGCAGTGGCAGGTCACAAATGCATTTATTAATTCCTTTATTTCTTAATTTATCTATCTCTGTTTGCCGGGATTGCCGACTGAGCTTAGTTGAAATGCATTTTCATTGCATCTTTAGGTATGCAAAATGTAGTACATTATAAAACAACTGGAATAATTTAATAGAGCACATTTAAAACAGCATAGTATACCTTTTTATACAAATATTGTTTTGCATGATATTACATGTAATTAACATAAAAGCAGAAATGTTAAATTCATTTTACATTTTAAATAATAAAGTATGATGGGTACTGATTCACAGTTAATATTGGGTTGTTAGATGTTAGATAAAATAGAAGCATAAGCTATCACTCTGGAGAACTATTATGTATTAGGTAGAAAAGTAAAATCATGTGGGAAAGTAATTATACTGGTTATGAGTAATAGAAAATTATTAGCGATAAGAGTTTATGTTATAGGCATGAGAAATATGTTGGCGTTTATTTAGAAAAGGTAACATGCATTACTAAATAACAGACAAGTATGTACAATAATTTATTATTGCTAATTGAACACATTTATTGTATTGTATTTGTTTGTATGCATATACTTTTTATCTTTCTCTAGGGAGTGCTCTATTTTATGTATGAAGGCTTTTAAGGTGGAATTTATATCATTTGGCAGTGAGTTCCATATTTTGGCTATAGTGAAAAAGGATAGTGAGTCGTCAGTCATGATTATTCTACTTGTTAATGACAAACAGCCATTTTTCATTAGATCGCAGTGATCATGTAGGAGTATGTACAGCTCTACCTTTCTTCAATACCTCCCTTTTATCCCTTTACTTACTTCATTACTGTCTCCCTCGTTCTAAGGAAATTAAAGGTAGGTTAGTCTAATACAAGTAGGAGCTGCGACATGAAGTGAGAGAAAAACAAGCTTATGGTATATTTAGAGAGAAATTCATGGAAGAGAATTAGAAAGCAGTACGGAAGTAAGTGATGAAGAATGAGTAATGAGGTATAAGGAATGAAAAGGTACCCGCTCACATTAAGGGATATCGTTTATCCTGGTTTTGAGAAAGAACAGTGCAAGATATAAGCTAGGAAGTCTTTCAGAGTGGTTTTGAAAGATGGCAGGGAGGGTATAGACCTGATGGATACAAGTAAGGAGTTCCAGCCCTCAGAAACCTTGTGCAATTACAGACAATGCTAAACAGGTTTACTAGGTTTGTAGACAGACAGGAATTTTTGGTCACTGGACTGCAGTGACCTACTGGGAATATAGTTGTGTAGAGTGTGTTTTAGTGCTGGACAGGCAGATGGATGCTCAATAATTTTATAGGTGGCAAGAAGTTGTGTATGTTCATAGGTTCATAGGTTCATACTAGGCTATCTGCCCTAGGGCATTTATAAGCCTAGCCAGAATGTAGTTGTTTAGCCAGTTCTCTACCTCAGTGAAGGATTCTTGGGCTTTACTTTGAAGTAATTGAATGTTTGTTGCTGAGCAGATTAGGGTAGTGTTATCTGCATACTGGACAATGTTGGCTTTAGTGGTAGCTAGGTGGAAATTATTTGTAAATATGTTGAAGAAAAGGGGGCCAAGGACTGAACCTTGTGGGACACCACATGTGACAGGGAGTGGGGGGGATAGGGAGTTGCCCCATTTGACATATTGTGACCGGTTGTTTAGGTGACTGTTGAACCATTGCAGAGTGGGGTCATCAAGGTTGAGTTCTGCTAGACAGGTGAGGAGTTTGTTATGGGAAACTGTATCAAATGCTTTGGATAGGTATAAGAAGGTGTCAGAGACCAGCTTTCCTTGGTTCCTGTGCGAGTTTATGGTATTGGAAAAGTTAATTAGGGCAGTGATGGTGCTATGGGAAGGTCTGAATCCATGTTGGGTTTTAGTTAGAAGGTTGTTGGTTAACAGGTGGGTAAGGAGTTGGTGGTGGATACATTTTTCTAGAATTTTTGAGAGAGATGATAGGATTACAATGGGATGGTAGTTGGAGAGGTCAGTAGATGGACCTACCTTGTAGAGGGGGATGATATATGAGGTTTTCCATAATGAAGGAATAGTATACAGGGTGATAGATCTGTTAATAAGTAGGGAGATGGGGTAGGCAATGGCCTTGGATGCAATTTGTAGATATTTAGCTGGAAGACTGTCGGCAGTTAGGGTGGTAGATTTGAGTTTAGCTAAAAAGATTTTGAATGGTAGATGTTGGTACTGGGGTGAGTGTGAAGGAGGTGGAGTTAGTCTGGTAGTTTAAGGGTTGAGGTTGGGTTGTGGGTGATATTGCACATACCAGGTTGAGTATTGAACAGGTAATGTAATTATTGAAACTAGAGGCTATATGTGAATCAATACCTTTGATATCTGGGGGTGGTGTGGTGACTTTTCCAAGCTGGAGGATGTTGTTCACTGCAGCCCAGAATTTCTGTGGGTTGTTGTTATGTTTCCTTTGTAGGGAAATATAGTGGTTTATCTTGTCCAACCTGACCTGTTTTTTTGCTTTATTTCTGAGCTCAGCAAAGCTTTGTCTAGTTTCAAGAAGCTTGTATTTTTGCCAAGTTAACTAAGCTTTGTCTCTAGTCTTGAGTAAGATTTTTGTGGCTTTTTTAACCAGGGAGCAGGGTTACTTCACAATGTCATTGTTTTCAGTAGGGCTAGCTGATTTGCAATATCCAGGGGAAGGGTTTTTATAGGAGCCCAGTCACAGGATTTTAGTGCTTCTGAGAATTGTACTGGGACAAAGTTTTTGTGGGAGCAGATTTCTAAGAGAGCAGGGGTGTTGGTAGATTTTAGTCTGTGCTGAAGGAGAAAGGTTGGGTTATGGTAACTGAGGGAATCAGGTAGTATCCCAGATAGGTGGTCAGTATTGGGCTGATTAGTCAGGATCCAGTTTAAGGTGGATTTACGTTTGGTGGTTTTGTCAATTCTTGTGGCTGAGTGTATGAGTTGTACAAAATTATATAGGTTTATGTGGTTGGTGGCTATGGGTGAGTGTATGGTGTTCCAGTCTATGTTGACATCACCTAGGAGTACAGTTTCTTGGGACAGGAAATGGGAAGCCCAGTGGAGTATTTCTAGTGTCTTAATGTTGTCTCCTGGTGGTATATAAATGATGAGTAGGTTTAGTTGTTTGTATTGACTTAGTAGGATTTTGGTGAATAGGGTCTCGACAGTGTTGAAATCTGGGGTTTCTTTTTGAAGTCCAGTGTCAAGACAGTGTTACTAATGATCCCTCCACTATCAGCCAAGTTAGCCTAGTTACATCATCCAGTCTTAGTCTGTATAATATCAGTCTCTGTAGCACTCATACTAACTTACTGGGCTTTCATTATTAGATAGGCTTGCTCTACCCAAACACAGCAATAATAAGTGAAACCCGGTTAAAGCAGGAAACCAAAGATGAAGACATTCTTCCACCTGGCTATAATTTACTGAGACTTGATAGGTAAAAGAAAAGGGAAGGGATGTTACCACACTCAACCAAAACACACGTGGTCTCTCTTTCCACCCCCACAAGCCCATCTCCTATGCAAATCTCTGAAATACTAGTTTCATCACTCAAGCTTACCCATGATAAAACAATTTGCACTGCTAAAGTCTGCATCCATCATGAAAACATTTCAACTACTGAAAACATTTCAACTGGACCACAACAACAAATAAAAAAATTGCTCATAATTGGAGTTGTCAGTAAAGATCAGTAAAACATTAATAATGAAACACCCAGCAATGCCATAAATCTCTAAGGTTTTCGACCCAACTAAACTCCACTCCTACAAAACCCAATCAAGCTTCCCTTACCTATAGAACTACAGACTGGATACTCACAATTCTCCAGGTAATATTGCTAATGCCTGCTTCTCTGATTCCCACAGTAACCGTTCCCCTACTTAAATCATCACAGACATTTCCAATGTGTTGGGAGGGTGGCCTAATGATTAAAGTGTTTGCTTTACAAACACAAGGTGCAGGGTTTGAATCTCATAGGGGATAATTGGCTAGGCTTGAAATGGCTCACAAGGGCAGTTAGCCTAGTACTAACCTATAAATATATGTATATAAACAGCAAGTCTACAAACAAGTGCATCACCTGGCATAATTTAATAAAGACACTTTTATCACTATCCTTAAAATCCTAAATTGAAAACTGTTACCATTCCTCCCACTGAAAGAGGATGCATAATTTTTCAGCTATTCTTTTTCTGATGTCCCCAATGCCCACACCCTTTTCCTGACTAAAAGAACCAAAGCTAAACCAGTCCTTGGCTATCCAGAGAAGTAAACAACTTATGAATAAAAAATGCAATGTGTGGAGAGCTTGGATAAAAAATCAAAATGATTCCCGCCTTAATAAAATTATAGACACCACAGGAATACTCTTAAATTCATAATTAATAAAAAAAACTTACCTCATAAATCTCCACAACAAAAATAAATATAACCCCAAACACTTTTGGTCTATAATAAATAACTTTTTATGTCCAAGCCAGTCCACTCAGCCTCGCCCTACCACTTTTCCTATTACACCAACTATAGCCTTACAGTTCAACCCTGAGACCATTCAGACTGTAGCCTCTTTTCTCGATGACCCGACTTCTATCTCCTCTGCTGAAACATACCCCTATACTGTATCTAACTTTAATTTCAAACTTGTCCCAACTTCTAACATCAAAAAACTTCTTTCCAAGTAAAACTCTTACTCTCACTCTAGATAAATCACCCTGTGAGTACATAAAACTTACCACTGTTGTCCTTGTTTAACCCATATCTATCCTCATAAACCACTCGATAAAGGAACATTATGTACGTACAATATGAAAAAAATCTTCTTCTCTTCTATTTCAGAAAGGAGGAAACTCCACAGACCTTTCTAACTACAGGATGATTACCATCCTGTTGTCTCTAGACAAGGTGCTTGAGAAGTCTATTTCAGCTCAGCTCCTTAAATATGTTAGTGACAATGACCTACTAACATCCTTGCAACCAGGATTTTGCCCTTACCTTAGTACCACTAAAGATCTCTTAAACATTACCACCACCATAAATTAAAACAGAAATGAAGGAAACATTTCTGCTGTTTTCTTAGACCCTGTAAAAACATTTAGTATCGTCTCCCATGCTATCCTCCTGCAAAGTCTATTTAATCTAGGACTTGGTTCATTTCCATTTTCCATGTTTCTGCTTCCACAGCTATGTCTCTAACAGATCCCATGCTGAAAAAATAGCTTAGTACCTATTTTGCCTTTCATCCTGACACAGTGAAAATACCCAAGGGCTCAATGCTTGGACCTCTACTCTTTAACTACTTTATAAATGAGCTCCAGAGAGAAAAAAAATATATATGCAACTCTAGTTCAATATGCTGATGAATCTACATTAATTTGTAGTGATACTAACCTCCACACGCCCAAGAAAAAAAAAAAAAGATAAAACTCACTGTCATTCTATTAATCATGGTTAACCATCTCTCAAGTCTTTCTTAACCCCCCTCAAAAAAGATATTCTTCACCCCTAAGCAATACATTTCTGACATTTGTTGTTTTTAATGTTTGATACTCCATATGTATGTCACAAGGCTGTACTGTAATTCAATCATTCTATTTTTAAACACTTTTTTGAGCTTTTCTGCTTGGGTATCTGCAGAAAAGGGGTAACTTTACTTACCCAGCTGAAGCAACCGGGTAAAGAAATGCCAGTAATAAGTAAATAATAAACATAAATGTCACAGCTATATTGTGTAATATCGTGCAACATTGTGGAATGAGCTTTCCCTTGCAACCAGACACAAATCTTGTTCTTCAAGAATACAATATATGCTGATATAAGGTTATGGAAATCCAGTTTCATGAATCCCAGTATGTTACATGCTTGACAAATGAAGCTAGATACCTACAATTGGGAAATTAAATCTATCTACCTATCTATCTATCTATCTATCTATCTATCTATCTATCTATCTATCTATCTATCTATCTATCTATCTATCTATCTATCTATCTATCTATCTATCTATCTATCTATCTATCTATCTATCTATCTATCTATCTATCTATCTTTCTATCTATCTAGCCATCTATCTATTTGTTATAGCGGTAAAATTAATTGGTAGACATGCATCAAACCAATGAATTTTGCTACATGCTAGCACAGGCTTGCTGGAAAATGGTAAGCCATGATATGAGAAGGTTACAGAAAGTTGGGTAAAAGAAATGGTATAGCTATATAGAGCCATTTATGATCTGATTTGAATGCATAGCTTGAAACAGTATATGTAATTAATGAGTAGTTTCAAAAGTAAAATATTTAGCGAGAGAATGAATCTTAAGTACTTCATAAACAATAACTGCCAGAAGTGTAGCTAAACTGGTACATTTTTATTTATTGACTTAAAATGTATTTACCAGGAAAGTCCAACTTGAAACAAAGCCAATTTTCAGCAGAGGCCCAAGGAGAAATGCTCCAGACTTGTGTCTTTGTGGGAGGAAACTGGAGCACCCAGAGGAAACCCACACGAACATAGGGAGGACACACAGACTCCATACAGAAGCCATTCCAGATGAGAATTGAACCAGAGAACCTCTTGCTGTGAGGCCACAGTGCTACTGCTGCATCACTGCACCATCCTTCTCATGTGAGTTGGTGCCTATACCAGAAATGTTATCAATGGACGTGTCATGAGGTCCAGACAGCATTAACTCAGTCCTGCAAAATGTTAGATGGAGGCAGGGGAATTATTTATTTATTATTATTTTTTTTTTTTTTATTTTATTTTACATTTCTTAACCGGAGTGCCTGACTGAGCCGAAAAGGCCCTTTTTCAGCAGAGGCCCGGGGAGAAAAGCTCCATACAGAAAAATTACAGATACATTTAGATATTTAGATATGATCAGTATGCACACAAATTACAATAGACATGTTTTTACAGTGGTATGCAGCACATCAATAGTTACAGTGGAGAGAACAAACAAGAACATATTAAGTTAAAGATAAAGGTAATTAATAGATTTGTGGTGTACAGCTGAAATTTAGAAAATAGGTAGAATACATACATAGTACACAGGTGCAGTACATACATTGTACATTAGCCAGTGTTTTTGAGTAAGAGTGAAAACTATTATCAAGTACTCTAGGTTTAGTATGTGTGCCTTATCTACTTTCACTACATTGATTGATCAACAACACTATCATTGAGTGGCAACCAATCCAAAAAAAAAAAAAACAAAAACCTGAGACAAGTTTTGGCAAAACTCTGCGACATATTTTTTTCATTATCTAAATCTGACAGACTTTCCAGAGGATATATAATACCTATATAATCTAAATATAATAGATTTCCCAAAGGATATATTATACCCACATGATCTAAATATGATGTTTTCCCAAAGGCTATATTACATATCTAAATACGATAGTCTCCACAAAGGCTGAGCTATGTCTGCATAGCCTAATCTGATAGACTTCCCAAAGGATGCATTATATGCACCTACTCCACACTGAAAGTAACACTATTTGAAATAAATGACCAGATCTGCATCTTTTCACTGAAAAGAGGCACTACTAAATAACAAAACATCGAAACAAGGTCTTTGATAAAGTCACTTCCCTGCCCTTCCATAGCTCCTAACTTATATAGACTAAATCCACAGCTTTAAAATAGTGGGGAATGGTCTATGACTATGGCATGGAAAGTCTGTCCTAATGCATCAAAGATAAAGTGGGACTGCAGTGTCAGGTCACAAATGCATTTATTAATTCCTTTATTTCTTAATTTATCTATCTCTATTTGCCAGGATTGCCGACTGAGCTTAGTTGAAATGCATTTTCATTGCATCTTTAGGTATGCAAAATGTAGTACATTATAAAACAACTGGAATAATTTAATAGAGCACATTAAAAACAGCATAGTATACCTTTTTATACAAATATTGTTTTGCATGATATTACATGTAATTAACATAAAAGCAGAAATGTTAAATTCATTTTACATTTTAAATAATAAAGTATGATGGGTACTGATTCACAGTTAATATTGGGCTGTTAGATGTTAGATAAAACAGAAGCATAAGCTATCACTCTGGAGAACTATTATGTATTAGGTAGAAAAGTAAAAATCATGTGGGAAAGTAATTATACTGGTTACGAGTAATAGAAAATTATTAGCGATAAGAGTTTATGTTATAGGCATGAGAAATATGTTGGCGTTTATTTAGAAAAGGTAACATGCATTACTAAATAACAGACAAGTATGTACAATAATTTATTATTGCTAATTGAACACATCTATTGTATTGTATTTGTTTGTACGCATATACTTTTTATCTTTCTCTAGGGAGTGCTCTATTTTATGTATGAAGGCTTTTAAGGTGGAATTTATATCATTTGGCAGTGAGTTCCATATTTTGGCTATAGTGAAAAAGGATAGTGAGTCGTCAGTCATGATTATTCTACTTGTTAATGACAAACAGCCATTTTTCTTTAGATCGCAGTGATCATGTAGGAGTATGTACAGCTCTACCTTTCTTCAATACCTCCCTTTTATCCCTTTACTTACTTCATTACTGTCTCCCTCGTTCTAAGGAAATTAAAGGTAGGTTAGTCTAATACAAGTAGGAGCTGCGACATGAAGTGAGAGAAAAACAAGCTTATGGTATATTTAGAGAGAAATTCATGGAAGAGAATTAGAAAGCAGTACGGAAGTAAGTGATGAAGAATGAGTAATGAGGTATAAGGAGTGAAAAGGTACCCGCTCACATTAAGGGATATTGTTTATCCTGGTTTTGAGAAAGAACAGTGCAAGATATTAGCTAGGAAGTCTTTCAGAGTGGTTTTGAAAGATGGCAGGGAGGGTATAGACCTGATGGATACAAGTAAGGAGTTCCAGCCCTCAGAAACCTTGTGCAATTACAGACAATGCTAAACAGGTTTACTAGGTTTGTAGACAGACAGGAATTTTTGGTCACTGGACTGCAGTGACCTACTGGGAATATAGTTGTGTAGAGTGTGTTTTAGTGCTGGACAGGCAGATGGATGCTCAATAATTTTATAGGTGGCAAGAAGTTGTGTATGTTCATAGGTTCATAGGTTCATACTAGGCTATCTGCCCTAGGGCATTTATAAGCCTAGCCAGAATGTGTTTGGCTTTCGCCACCCATTTTAAATTTATTTTGCTATGCCCTTTTTCGAGGTTAGTATACTGTGCCTCTGTCTAACAGTGACACAGAAGTGATTCCTGGGTTAAACCTATGAGCTCCCATCCACTCATCAAGATTCCTCTTGAAGAGAGTCAATGAGGGACTCTGCCTAACCTGGACTGGGATTTTATTCCAGAATGAAGGGAGCCTCTGGGTTATGAATCTGTCCCTCCAGCATGTCCTATTTATTTCAGTGCTGAGGTTCAAGTCTCTCAAGCGCGTAGCTCGATGGGATTTGGATTTTCTGAGGTGCAGCATGTCCATTAATTCCGGGTTGGACATGGCTTTATATATCAGGCACGGATCGCTCTTGAACAGGCGGTATGCCACTGAGTAGAGCTGGAGTTTCTTTAACCGGGCAGCATATGGCATCTGTTTGAGCCCTTTGATCCTCTTGGTGAGGTACTTTTGGGGTCTTTCCAGTTGCTGCAGGTGTCTGGCAAGGTACATCCCAAAAGGGGCATTGTACTCAATTATGGGCCTGATGAGGGATGAGTAAAGAGGCACGATGACCTCCCTTGATCTAGATGTGAATCCCTTCATGATTAGGTGGGCTATATAAAATGTTTTTCTAACCACTTTGGCCACGTGGTTGTCAAATGAGAGACTGCTATCAACTTGGGTCCCCAGGTCCCTAATTACTTCTTCTGTACTTAATGGATTACCACCTATGTGGTAATTTGTGGGCACTTTATTTTTGCCAAAGGGGATGACTATACACTTTTTGGCGTTTAGCTTGAGGCCATGGCTCTGGCACCAGTTGTCTGTTTCTATTAGGCCCTTTTGGAGGATGCTTGTGTCGGCTGGAGAGTCGATTATGGTGCCCAGTTTGCAGTCATCTGCTAACTTGGTCAGCCACAGTACTTCCGTGTTGGCCTGTACCTCCGAGAAATATATACCGAACAAGAGAGGTCCCAGGACTGAGCCTTGTGAGATGCCACTTGTAACTGATTTGGAGTCTGACATGGCTCCAGCAATTCTAACCATGTGGGTTCTGTCCTTGAGCCAGTTTGCAACCCATCTAGTGACATAGGGGTTTATGTTTAAGCTGGTGAGCTTATCTATAATGCTCAAGTGGGGTATTGTATCGAAGGCTTTTGCGAGGTCCAGGTAGACTGTGTGGACCACCTTCCCCTCATCAATGGCCTTGGTGACTGCTTCAAAGAAATCAACCAGGTTTAAGAGGCAGGATCTGCCCTTAACAAAGCTGAACTGGGTAGGATCCAGTGTCTGTAGGTCCCCAATATCTTTATTTATGAGGTCCATGATGATCCTCTCCATAGCTTTGCAGACCAAGCTAGTCAGGCTTATGGGGCAATAGTTTCTAGGATCCGTTGAGGCACCACCTTTGTGGAGAGGGACCACTGTTGCTGTATGCCACTCTTTGGGTACATATCCTGTACTAAGGCTGAGATTGAACGGTAGTTTTATGTTTGGGTTTAGCTCTTCTTGGAGTTCATGTAGGATGCAGCCCGGGCAGCCCGGGACACCGTCTCGTCCCATTGATGCTGTGTTTTTTGCTTTGGAGAGGGCGGCTCTTACCTGAGCATCTGATATGTCAGGGGGCAGCATTCTGCTGGGATAGATATTTGCCCTTTTGGTGGGGAGGGGGGGGAGAAGTTTGCGCTGAACCTGTCAGCTAGGATGTTGGCAATGTCTGTGGGTTCGATGTATTTTTTGTCATTTTGGACTAATTCTGAGCATATCTGGGAATTTCCACCCAGGTTCCTAACATAACTAAAGAAAGCCTTGTGATTATCCTTAGTGTCCTGCGCAATTTTTCTCTCAAAGCTGGCCTTAGACGATTTTATTAGTGCCCGTAGTTTTTTGCTAATACTGATCAGAGATGCCTTCCCTTTTTGGGATTTTGCTCTATCATTTAGTAGCTTCCTCCTTCTATTGTATAGTTTGTTTATGGCTGGGGTCCACCAGACAGGACGTCTGCCTTTGGAGGATTGGGTCTTGGTTTTATTTGGGATTGCATGATCCATGCATTCCTGAAGGTGTCCATAGAATGCATTTATAAAGGATTCTGTGGTCTGGGCCGTATTTTCCACAGTATGTGTTAATTGATGTGGTAGTTCTAACCAATTTAGGCTTTTCAGTGCTATACAATGGTGGTTCTGAAAGGGATATCTACTGCAGATTTAACCATTATACCATTCCCAGTCCCAAAAGCCACCCTACCAGGGCACCTGGATTTGAACTGGGGGGGCTCTTGGTCTACAGCTAGATACTCCCCCCCCCCCATTTCTACTACTGAGCTGTAACCATGTTTTAATTAAATAGGGTAACTATTTTGGATGCAGATTATTATCATTATTATTTTTACTGCTATTTTATCTTCATATGTTGAATGATTGAATCATGCTTAAAGCCTGCATGTATTGGTTACTTCTATTTACCCAGGTATGACAGATCCTGGATACTTGACCAGAGTTATTTTGATTTGCTGATTTATCATGTTGTTGATTTGTTTATGAATCCTTAACTTCTATTTATCATAATAGTATCTTCTGTTTCTGGAGCTTTCACTTTATGTCTATCACAAATTTCAGAATAATTTTTGGCTTATATAACACATAAGGAAATACAGATTTGACAGAGTAAGTATGCATGTATGTATGTATGTATGTATGTATGTATTTATTTATTTATTTATTTATTTATTTATGTTTTATTAGTTTGCTTTTTAAATACAGTTAAAATCATTAGCCTTTGCGATATTCTACATATTTTCTATTACCAGATGGCAGGCAGAACTAACTATGTCCATGGTAACAATATAAATATAAATTATTTATAATTTAAATATAAATTACCAGGCATACACTGCCACAAATGCTGAATGGTCTTCCAGCAGTAGCCTTATTCTCCAGAATGCATGCCAGACATAGAATGAGAGAATTCATTTCAATTCATCTCAAACAGGTTTCACCATAAGACCACAAAACTCAAGGTCTCTAAATGCAAAACTAATTCACCCTGACTGCATAAAATAACATACTTGAATACAGATGTACTCTACCTGTAAGTAAGTTGCATGCAATAAAAACATGTGAAAACTAAGGAAAAGTGACAATCCCCTGTACTACCCTCACTTTATTATTTCCAGTTCAAGGTTACTACATCACTGAGAACTAGTGATCATTAAATATGCCACTCTTTGTCTTATATTCAGTACAGTTTATTATCAACTCTCAAATGGTTGAATATCATATGATTTAATTTTAGTGTTTTAAAATGGTTACAGAGAACAATTATCAAAAATGTATTTCCAAATGGTGTTCAGCAAGAAAAAAGACAAGGGACATTACAACCATAAAAAATTAAAATTTCCTAAAATTAATTTGTTTTAATTTATGTCAGACACGTTTGGACAAATACAAGCACAAATGTGAGCAAATCAGGTCATGGAGACTATTGCTGGTTTTGTACTAATATCATATGTTGGTGAATTCTAACTGTTCATTTATATAACTTTGTTTTTAAAATAAAGGATGTGCCCTGCCCATATCAATGGCTCATGTTAACCTAACCAATCATCCATGGAGGAATTTTAGTATAATGTGACTGGCATGTACAACAACCAATAGAACTGATACTTTCTTTATGAATTCACTCTTTCCCCAGGATAATGCATCAGATTTACTTGCAGCACACCTTCTTAGATTCTACATGCTTTGATCGTTTGAAGCTGGGTGTGAAGCAATAGAGAACATGCTATGGTTGTGGGCTTTGTTTTCCGTTCTTGTTTGTGTTATACCTGCTTCTTCTTCCTTTTCTACTTTTATGTTGAACACATTTGTGCTTAAAGTCTGCATTTTCTAATATAAAAATAATTTTACAATATAATTTATAAAAACATGGTCAGTATATCAAGCAAATATCACATTACTGCAGCTACCAGAACAATTATGACTTGCTTGTTATTAAGTATTATGGTAGAATTGATTGCTGTAAAGTATGTGTGGCAATAAATAATATCCAAAAGCCACAGGACCCGGAGCCAACTGAAATCACCAACAAACTTTAATGTTCTTTGAGAAGAAGCAAATCACCAACGAACCTTAATATTTTTAAAAAGATGAATGAATGAATGTATTTGTATTCAGTCCTTGAGAAAGCCTGGCAGAAGCTAGGTGAAAGCGCTTGGCTTGATTGGTTTCTTTTTAAAAATATTAAGGTTCGTTGGTGATTTGCTTCTTCTCAAAGAACATTAAAGTTCGTTGGTGATTTCAGTTGGCTCCGGGTCCTGTGGCTCTTGGATATCTTTTTGTTACGTGGTCTGTACAGTGGTTTGGTTCGTGATTGGCAATAAATAATTCCTGCCTGTTTTAATTTCATTTTCACATGATTCTGTGGATAACACATCTCATTATCTTTGTTTTACAGAGAGATAAATGATCATACTGTATTTATAAATGCTGACTATGCTAACATACAGCCAAATTCTGCAAAGCTCATTTCCTGATAAATTCTAGCAATTCAGCAAGGTAAATGTGCAGATCATATTTACGGAAATTTCTGGAAAAAATTACATTCATATGCATAAACTATTATAAATCATTGAAAATACATACTTTAGCATGCCTGATACTAGAAATCCTAACTGCATTTAATCCCATAAAAATTCAAAGCAGTCATAAATGAATTAACACCTGTCACTTCTATCGCTAGTAAATTATACGGATTCATCTATCTGATTTACCCTTAGCTGAATATACTTGTAACTGCTTTGTTCTCAAGTTCAACATATGTGGTGGCCTTTCATATCTTAGAAATTCAAAAAGAAAATAACCATAAAGTGCTACACGTGTACTGATCCGTTTATCTATAAGCCAGCAGTAGGCTATGGATACCTTGAAAATGTTTGTACTATACCATGACCCCCCAATAACATTCCAAAACATGCACGCTGATTGGCCAGCGTGCACGTTGTAAATCGACTTATACTAATGGAAAAAGGTCCGGTCGCCCGGACTTTTTCCATTAGTATAAGTCTCTTTTAAAACACTGTCTCGCTATGTTAAAAGAGTTTAACATAGCGACACAGGTTTAAAAAAAGCAACAGAGATCTCTGTTGCTTTTTTTAAAGCTGTCTCACTATGTTAAACTCCTTTAACATAGCGACACAGTGTGTAAAAAGCAATGGAGATCTTGCTTTCTCCGTTGCTTTTTTTTAAACCTGTCTTGCTATGTTAAATGGGTTTAACATAGCGAGACAGCTTTAAAATAAGCAACGGAGATATGCCTACGCAGTACATCAGAACTGTGGCCAAAAGCAATGGAGAAAGCAAGATCTCTGTTGCTTTTTACTGTTTTGCTATGTTAAATGGGTTTAACATAGTGAGACAGCTTTAAAATAAGCAACGGAGATCTCCGTTGCTTATTTTAAAGCTGTCTCGCTATGTTAAACCCATTTAACATAGCGAGACAGGTTTAAAAAAAAAAGCAACGGAGAACGCAAGAGCTCCGTTGCTTTTTACTGTTTCGCTATGTTAAATGGGTTTAATCTATCACACAATAACAACGTGGTAATTCCTGTCATACACATTTTTGAAATCTACCACACTTTGAGAAAGTGGATATTCTTATTATACTCCTTGTTAACTGTCTTTGAATATTTTCAGTCAACATAACCTCAGACCTCTTTTTTGAATCACATATTTGTCTAGTTCCAGGACAGGCTTGACAAGGATTGTGGACAGGTTTGCCATAATACCATTTTCCCTACTGGATAAACAATGCAATGATTAACCCATCTTAAATGACTGACATTAAGTTGTCAGGGTGAAATGCCCAAATCGCAGTCTTAAAAATCACACTACCCAAAAACTAAGGAAATACACCCCTAATTTCTTCTAGTATTATAAAGGTTTATGTACTTATATTCATCAGCAGACCATTTTTGGTGAGAGAATGATTCAGCCATGAAACATTCCTGGATTTCACCATACTCCATTGACAAATTATTTGTTTAACAATCCTTTCTGTGTACTAATTCAGATACTTACAATTTGTTCTGAATGTTTTCCATAGCCTCAGACTGACTTTATTTAGCACTTCCTTACTGATATTTCATCTGAACCCCAAACAGTCGAAAAGTAATTCTTCTTGATGGCTGTAAAGACGATCACCAAGTCTAGTCTTAAAACCTTCTTGAACTCAACGAAAACAAATTTAAAAGTTTTGTTCTTCCCCTGCAAGTGTGAAGAAGCTATCAGGCCAACATTTTCTTGATGACATGTGACATTCCATGCTCTGGGTGCATGATGTTTCTCTCACCACCTATGCAGTTTTTCTGCATGTAAAATAATGTTCCCAATTATATAAAATAAACATTATATTTTTTATACAGTAATTGTTGACAGGTTTTTACAAAGCCACACAGGTTAGATAAAATATGCATTTTTTATTAAAAAATGCTACTGTTTACCTATTATTTATATGAGTTGTCAGTACCTTTATTTTTACAAAAACACATACCACAGTCACATGCATTACAAATTAACAAGTCCGATCAACCTAATAATTCAGGTGTTTTCTCTTTTGATAGATAATACTTATCAAAATTGCCAAAAGTCATATCTTGAAATCATTAAAAATGATTATCACATAATTTGTCAAACTACATCTTCGGATTCTGGCTGCAGCACTATCTCTTTTATTAATATGAGAAACAGAACTTAAAATGCAGCTTCTCATCAAGGAGATAAAACTCTTAGCATGAAAAAGTGAAGCAGCGGAAACTATGATGATCTGTCTCTATAAGGAAGAGCCTTCATAAAAGTCTCGTACATTTCCTTCAAAGTGTATATTAAAAAAAAAAAAATTATACATATATATTGTTGAATACACAGCATGGTGATACAATTAATAGCATAACAGGAACAGAAGTAGATTTTA
>NC_056748.1:519023179-519108179 GCF_019279795.1 Protopterus annectens | reverse complement strand
TGCAACATTCTCATACTATTAGCACAAAAGAGTCATACTCTAAAGCTATTAAGAAATCAGTATCCAAGCCTCCTAGAACTCATAAGATTAGGCATCAACAGCCCTCTCAAATATACCCACTACATACACACCTTATTCAACATGCCACAAACAGCTAAACACCAATAAACCTAATAAGAATAAATCAGCTTGTGGAAACATCATAGTAATGGTTTACTCCATTGTTAGGTACACTGATTTCATATTCACCAGGGTGAATAAGTACAGGGTTACAGTTAGATGTCTCAGAAGCCAGGATTGTTGACATTTTCAGAGCCCTTAAAACCCTCTCCTCCCATAAACATAACGATGATATGATGATCGTCCATACTGGAGTGAATGATCTTGCACAAAAACCCATGAAAGGCATGCAAGGCTTACTATTACTTGCTACACATGCTTCTGTTAAGACTAAGACCCCCGTCTTGAGTGGACACATGCTTCTGTTAAGACTAAGACCCCGGTCTTGAGTGGACACATGCTTCTGTTAAGACTAAGACCCCCGTCTTGAGTGGACACATGCTTCTGTTAAGACTAAGACCCCGGTCTTGAGTGGACACATGCTTCTGTTAAGACTAAGACCCTGTTCTTGAGTGGTATCCTCCTTGCAAGGAAAACTATGCCCAGATTTAAACAAAAGATAACTAGTTTCAATAATTGGCTAAGTAGCTGGTGTCATTCTGGGGGGGTTCAATATGAGTCTTCTTCAGATGAGATGATGGACAATCCTACTTGTTTTGCCAAGGATGGTCTGTACCTCATTTAAGGACTTCTGTGTACTGGAAAATGCATTTGTTATTCCCATTTTGCCTATTTTTAGCCAAGTTCATTTAAATAGCATCCCAATCTGACCAACAAATCAAATCGTTAATTAGATAACATCAAGGTGAAATTTCTCATTACCAGGAGTCTTAAACAGCGAATTGCCTAATCTAGAGGCACTAATGCATCTGGAATGATTCCATGTTTGTGTAGAGACTGACATAGGTCCAAATGTCATAACAGCACCCACTCTGTGCCTGGTTTCTCTGCTTATCACACCATCAAACCCACTGAAAATGGTTGCAGTGTCTCAATTTTTTACTTAGATTTCATCCCTTCTAAAGTGATACCCAGAGACCCTCCAATTGAGTTCACAGAACTCCAACTTGTACTAGTAAGTCATATGTTCATGTTATAGCTTGTTACATGCCTCCTTCTATGGTCCCACATGACCTTGAGAAGTTTCTAGCATTCCTAGAAAATGTCTCTATTAAAGATGGATCTTTAATCTTTGATGATTTCAACTCATTGCTCTCATCATAATGCAGGAACGTTAGACAAAGCCAAGAATAATGGGGGAACAGAGTCCCAAAATCGGGGACAGAATTTAAATACGGCTGTTATAAATTTAGACTATTGCTCGAATAACAGGCTATGCATTAAAGTCCATGCATATGAAGTCTGAAACTAAAACATTTGCTGTTATTAAGTGATTTCAATCCTTGACGATCTGCTAGAAAACCACAAATTTTAGAAGGAACGGGCCAAAAATATGACGAAAAAATCTTGACATTTTTCAGAATTCTGGACAGTTGAGAGGTATTCTTCATCTACCCCTCTATTTGTTAAATTGAGTGAACAAGAGTTTCCTGGCTTGAGTTGTCCATAAACATATCAGGGGCAGAAACATCCTGTACCTCGTTCTTACAAACTTGGATCTGGCCAGTTCCCCACCCATGGCTGGCCCCTCAGTTGTCTGATCATCAAATGGTTACCTAAACCCTCAAACAATCATTTCTTATAGTTACCAACACTACACTCTTTAGATAAGTTGAATAGCTAAACCTTTACAATTGTAAGACTAAATGCAAGACTAAATTGCTAAATTAATCCATGCTAAACCCAAAATGGAATTAGGATATGCAGCCATCCATGTCAAGGATTTTTATTGTCATTTAGATAAATGCATTGATAGGGCTGTCCCCACAAAGACCCAGTGCTGTGGCAAATTCAGTCCCTCCAAACACAGTTATCAGTAGATGTAAACAAACTTTACAGGAGAAGGAAATAACTGCTTAGATTAACTTTTATGGTCAGAACATTGAATCACAATGAGAATATAAAATGTTTCACCAAGAAACTGAAGGAAGGTATTAAGACCAGCAAAGCCTCTTATAAACATAGGTTTGCTTCTGAGGACAAGGATGATTCTAAACTCTTCTACAGCTATATTAGAAAACTATGGAATAATTCACATCACTGCTCAGACCTTATCTATAAGGGTGCTTCCTATTCAAATTTTAATGCCATGACAAACATATTGGCTAATATGTTTGCTGCAAATTTCTCCCTTCAAACTAGCATCCCATCCCAAACGTACAACAGTCACGCCCTTCAGCTGTTTCCAAGTACCATACCCTTAATGGGCTCTACTTAACAAAACATAATTCTTCAGTTGGTCCTGAAAACATTCTGGGTTGACTTACAATCAGTGTCAACCAGACCCTTGCTGATCCCCTTCCTAGGTTGCTCAGCCTAAGCTTTGCAACATTTTATATTCCCAATCAATGGTACACTGTGGTAGTGATGCCTCTTCATAAGGTCAATGCCATTGCACACTAGTCCTGCAAAACTAGATAGTGACTGTATAAAATGAGAAACCAAGAGGGTAAGTTGCTTTCTGTAGACAGACCCTCATCTGCAGTTCTAGCTACAAATCATAGACATGTATTACATTTCACAAAACTTACTTTAAATGCTCCACAGGATGTGCAGTAGCAAACCCCATCTCTGCCCTGTAGTCAGTGACACCCTCCATTACTTTGCATAAAGACAGTTGGTATAACATCTATTGGGGGCCTGCTCCTCCCACCACAGGACCATAATGTTTCAACATGTGTGAAAGTTACAGCTGACACTGTATAAATGATGGGGTGCTGTGTTTGGGGGTAGCAGTCCTCTTGCTGCATGTGGGTATTCCTCTCTTGGACTCAGTCATTGAACATCACTTCCAGATCTGTGAAAGAAATGGTGCAGGATGTTTAAAATATGTTACGCCTTGTATCTCAGCTTTGTTCCATGGAAAGAGTAGCCCCACATTAAAATATTACAAGCTGTTTCACATAAATGACTGAAATCCTGCAAATGCACAAAACAGTACAGTAAGGCCAGACAGTGATTATTTAAACCAAAATAATGTCTACAGACCGTTCCCACCACCATCCAGAAGTTATAATTAAACGTGACATCTGCAGACTGTATTTCAGTTTTGTTCCATGGTAACAATAGATACATATTGAAGTATTCCTGATTTCCCTTACACAAATCACAGTAATCCTGAAAATTCAGAATAATTAGCAAAAAGCAGCTATTAGTCATATTCCCCAAAGACAGGACACCATTGTATGTAGAACAACAGATTTTGCACTGGCAAATTTTTCTAGATAGATTCACTGAACTGCAATGTCTAGCATTTTTGACTGACTGTAATCCTCAGTGGCTTACCAGGATTAAAACATATAGGAGGGACAGCTCTTAGCACAAGACATCTGGATAATTAGAGGGGGACAAATTAGGGACAGATTTTAAATATTGTTCATATAAACATAGAACATTGCTAGAACAGGTTTTGCATTAGCACACATTAGCTGAAGGATATAGAGTCTGAAACTAAAATGCCTGCTATTGTACGTGGTAAGACAGGCATGTTCTTCAACATCAGGGGCAGCTGAGGACTAACCATGCCCCAGCCATGCAAAAGATCTGGTTGTCTGTCAGTAATAATAAACAAAACAAATATACACTTATCTCATGCCATTGCCAATCTTCTATTTTGCCAGACTCTCATTTTGAATTTTTTTATTTCTCCCTCTGTCCCACGTGACCTACCAGACTCACTGCTTTGGAGGTCATGGGTAGTAGGAGCAGGAGGGCAACATATAGAAAGGCCTCTCTTGCTGCTGTAGCAGGGGTGCTTTTCTGCTATTTATTTATTTTTTTGTAATAAAGAAACTATTTCTTCATTACAAAAAAAAAAAAAAAAGAAAGAAAAAAATACCAGAAATGCACCCTTGCTACAGCAGCACCCTAGGTGGCCACCTAGTTGGCCAATGACTAATGTTGGCTATGCACCTGACATTAATCTCTATTGCATAACAAATGTACTTAACTAGTTTTTATCTTTCACCCTCAGTACCTGACATAATTTTTCTGTTACATCATAGATAGTGACCTCATCTGATTTTCCTCACCCTGTCTTCCAGACATATTTTTCTGTTACATCGTGGATAGTTACCTCATCTTATTCTATATTATAGACAGTTACCTCATCTTATTATGTCACTCTCAGTACATAACATCATTTTTCTCTCACATCATAGATTGTTATCTCATCTTCCAAAAACATGCATGCGGAGTGTTTCTCCCCGGACCTCTGCTGAAAATGGGCTTTATCCCAGTTGGACAAAATGTTAAATGCAATAAATAAATAACTAAATAAACAAGTCTTATTCTTTCACTCTCTGTACCTTAAAGGATCCTTAACAGGATGACTTATCTTTCTCTTTCAACCTCAGTGCCTCACATCACGTATTTATTACATCACAGAGATAGTCATCTCAACCAGTTCACCTACCCTCTGATATCATTCTCTGCTTTATCACAGATAAAATTTCATGGTAATTTTCTCTTAATCTCAGTGTCTGAATTAATTTTACTATAATGTCACATATACAGTTACCTAGTCTATCTCCCATTGCTCTCAGTAACTAATACGATTTCTCTGTTACATTATATGTGCATTTATCTAGTCCTTCTCTCCTACCCTGTATATCTGGTGTAATTTGTCTGTTACATCAGAGATATAGTTACTTGGACTTTATCTCACAAACCATAGTCCCTGATATAATGTCTCTGTTATATTAAAGATATATAGTTCCCTAACCCTACTAACGTTTTTTTCCTTTAGTAACAACATCATTTATCTGTTACATCAGTGATGCAATTACTTAGGAATCTGATCCCAGTCTCAGTATGTGGTATCATTTCTGTTACATCACAGACATTGTTTCTTGGTCCTTTTCTCCTACCCTCAGTAACATTCATAGTATGTTTTTTGTTTTTATTTTAGTTTGGATTGTAAAAAATTACTTGCATTACACATCAGGCTAGCTTTTCAGTTATTGGCTAGGGTCATTACTATAAATAAAGTTGTTAACAATGATTTATGATCCTTTGTGCGTTCTATGTATATATTAGTTTTCTATGAGTTAAAAATATTATTGAAAAATTCATCTGATGAAGTCAATTTGTTAGGCGAAAGTGCTTATCGTGAATTATGCTGATACTTTTTATCTCACAAGCTGTCTCTGTAAATGAAATATTGTATCTGCAATTAGTATAACCTAAACTTTGATTGTCATTTTTCCTTTAGATATTGTATGTTTAAATGCAATTTTATACTAATACTTTTGTACTTACTATAACAAAACCTTCTATTGTAATTTTGTTGTAATTATTATATTGTTTTTGGAGCTTTTCTCCCCAGGACTCCATTAAAAACGGGTTCTTCTAGGCCCAATGGACTATCCTGGTAAACAACTGCAAATAAAATAAAATAAAAAAAATAAATTAAAGCTCAGTTATTCTGGTGCCTAAGCCTGTTTGAGTTTGTTTCTTCAGTACCTTTATAGAAAAGGAATTAACATCTGAAGTCAGTGGCGGCTGGTGACTTCAAATAAAAGGGGGGCTGCAGGAGACAGCTGGATGGGTGGGGTCAATGGGAATGGGTGTGGCCAACCAGAAAGGGGAGGGGCTATGCTCAAAACCACAAAAAACTGTAACTTTAATTAAATACACTGCCCTGGGTGCCAAACCATCATTAAGAGAGTCCAGTCAAGACAAAATGAAGTGTAGTAGAAAAAAATATTTCAATCCATTTTCATTGGCTGCATGACAGCTTACGTAATATCTAGATGGAAACAAAAAGGATGTGAGGCATGAAAAAATAAATTACTTTTTAAATACATTACTGGAATGCCAGTCAAAAAAAAGTATAAGAAAAACAAGCAGCACTTAACTCAAATCACTTCTCCTTGCAATCCAGTTCTAATTATAATTTATATTCAGCTTTATTGAAGTATCAAGTAACATGCACTTCTCCTTGCAATCCAGTTCTAATTATAATTTATATTCAGCTTTATTAAAGTATCAAGTAACATGCTGAAAGTGGCAATCTCTGTGATACCCCCTACTTGTAAAAATGTTTCTTATCCAAAAAAGACCTGCTGCCTGACAACAACTATCTACTTGTTTCATGGGGAAAACATGATCAAAGTAAAAAATGAAAAGCAAACAAGCTCAACATATATTGTTTAAATGATTACTGCACAGGATATGGACCACGCATGATAGATTGGCATTCTGTTTAGTTTGCAGGTATAGCCTGTAATGAGCTTAACATAATGTAATCCTGTCCTTTATTACAAATACTGTCATATGCATTTCAATACCCAAGGCTTATACGTTATCTAGTTATGTAAGTATTCTCTGCATGGCAACAGCAGAAAGGCTTTCAATGTTGGCAATACTGCTTATTAAAACTTACTTGCATCTTACAATATCAGACAAGCTTACCTGATGATCATTAAATCACTGCTACTTAAACACAGAGCAAAGGGCACTTTCTGAATAATAATAATAAGCATAAATCAACAGTATAAAAATATGACAGAAACCAGAACATTTTGCAAAATCAATGACAGATGAAAGGCCACTGTAGTCCTTCTGTTTACCTTGGATGGGGGGGTGGGTAGTCTGCACATTTACACTGCATAACTACTCCTTGTCTTGCTTGGACACATCCAGAGTCACTACATGGGGGAGTGGGGTGCAACAAGTTTGTTACAATTTGAAATGTCGCTGGCTGACTGCGATGGCCCTGACAGATTTGTCATAACTCTCGACCTCAGAGCAAGAAATCTGGACAAAGCCATACACAGAAGTGGGACAAAGGCCCAAAAATAATGACAAATTTTAAATATTGCTCTTATAAACTTAGAAAGATAATAGAATAGTAAGTCTTGCATTAGTATGAATTTTCTGAAGGGTATGAAATCTGAAACTAAAATGTCTGTCATTATTTCTAACTTCAGTCTTTAATGATTTGCCAGTAATTTACCAAAAAAACACAATTTTATGAAAAATGGACCATAAATGTGATGCAAAAATATAAAATAGCCACACAATACAGCTGGGAACCTGTCAAAGAAGGGACACTTTTAATATTAGTACTGCTAACTTGAGCAGCTGACAAAATAAAAGAATCTACATGCATTTCTGAAATAAAAGTAATCTATAACTGATTATTACAGTTATTTATTTATTAATTGTAAACCCTCCATGTTTTCTTCCAAAATTGCCATTTTGCAGAGGGATTATTAGGGGAAAAGCAACATTTTGAGCCAAAATCAGGGACAGTTGAGAAGTTTGGATATGCCTAATTCTATAAAGCAATTTATTTGCATGTACCTCTCAACCTGTTAATACAGGAAATCTGGACAAGGCCAAATATATTGAGGGAACATACAAACACTACTAAAAATTGCTCTTGTATAAACTTAAGACAGATTTGCCAGAAAACCACACATTTTATGAGGAACAAACCAAAAATAAGAAGCAAGTATCTATTCATTCTGCAAAAATATGGACAGCTGAGAGGTATAGTTCAACCAGGGCTGTCTGAGTTTGCTGCCCTTCCCCTCTCAAAATCATGGTCGAATGGAGCCTCCCCCCTGCAGCCATTCCAGTGTCCCATTCCTTGGTTATTTTGCCCCATTTACCATAAACACTGTAATGTGCATACTGCTTTACTTCTGCAATGATTTGGATTTCATTTGAAAGTTTTATTTTGCATTTTTACAGCACAAACCCCAATAGATATCTGCTAAACAAAGCAATGCAGTCTCACAATGAAAACAGCATTAAAACTTCTCTGTGTTTGAAACTCACATGCATTGAAACAGCATTGAAACCCACATTCAAAGAAAATACATTTTGCCAGGGGCAGATAAAGATTAACTTTGGGCTGTTTTCAAATCATAGGCCCCTTTTGGGCTGTTTTCAAATCATAGGCCCCTTGAACAAAAAACATACACATGCTCTTTGATACACCTTTCCGATTGTATTAAATTGTATTCCTTGTACAATACAGTACAGTTGTTAGAGGGCATTTTAAATTTATTGTTATGAACATTTTTCCAGTAAACGATGAAATAAAATGCATGCACCAATGACAAAACTGCCCAATTCAGAACATTTCCATTCATAAAAGTCTACTCAGTCCACCAGTATCAGTAAATATGCACAATCTCTGAAGTAGTAAAAGTCATCTAAATAATTCCACATTAAAGAAGGGGAAGAAAATGTTTTTGCAAGAAACCTTTGTTTATCAGACTTATTTATTTAAATGGTGCCATTCAGAGAAATTGTCAGATTTAAAGAAAGCATTGTGCAGGTATGCTGCAATAGGGCAAATGAAATGGACTAATACTTTGCTTTAAGTTTTATTTATGTTGCCATCCTCCAGTTCATGGTTTTGCCAAAAAAGTAAATGCTGTGTAGAGTTTTATAAATAAAAGTTACTATTTCTAAAAAGAAAGAAACAGGTATTTTCACGCCATAAAACATGTTTGGTGGATGCAGCAGGAAATTACTATCGTCTTAATTCCACTTACTGTTGCCAGTGAGTTTTTTCCTCCTCTTATAATCTGTCAAGGATTCTGTCTGAAATGAGTAGTCAGTCTCTAGAGGATCATCCTGAGGCAGGGGGCATATGGCACTACAGTCGAGCAGTTCCTTCTGTTGACTGCTACCATCACTAAACGGATGGTGGTTATAACCTACTCTTTGGCATATATGAATTATGTTGCTGTTTAAACCACACATAGTGCTGAATGCCTAGAAGCACAGCTGCTAACCTTTGAAAAGATATCTATCTAGGAAGGCAGGAGGCATAGTAGCTAGGCAAGAATCCCAGCAGCACATGTTAAGTAGGAGGTCCTCCATGGATACATGGACATCACTAGCTTGGCCTCTAGTGACTTGGATAAGGTAAAGATGACCTTAATAGCAAGAGAAGGAGTTACCTCAGAGAACAGATCCTCAAATTCAATGAATGGAGTTTCTGTAGAATTAAGAACATCTAGATACAGCTATTTCATTTGAAATATGTCATGAAGTTTGCTATGACCCTGCAGGGGTAAACATTAAAGAAACTAAGATGGAAATTCTAGTAAAAGATTATTTCAAAATGGGTTTACCAATAATTGTTAAGGAGTGGGGGTGTCAGGCAGACCCACAGGATGCAAAATCCTTTGCAAAATTAGAGGATTTTCTGATATCAAACTGTATAGAAATAAACACTCAAACAGTTTACTGAAAAGTCAAGGAATAAAGGGAAAGAAACCATGTCTTCTATGCTTTTCTTTCGATGGGGAAAGAGAGTGTACATTGATGAGCATCATGGGGGAAATCAAAACAGAAATTCCCATTAGGGAACTAAAACAGTGGATGGGGTGAGCAGGATATGGAATGTGTCCAGGCTGGCCTTCTGTTATTATGCCACACAAAATTAATGAATTGTGTTGTTAAGCTAGTGGGGCAAGAGTTACAAGATTTTCTTGACTCTTGGAGTGTGATCCCTCTTGTAGAAGCTTGATAAATTTCTAGAAAAAAAAGTCTATTCAGGAAAGACAGTAATATTAATATTTATATATTGAGAAAAGAGAAAGTACCCAGTTGCTCTTTAGGAGGTAGAGGCCCAGTTTGGGAAAGAGCTACACTTAGTGGCAGTGGTGCTCACCTTTAACCATAATGTAGTCATTGCAAATGATGGAAGCAGTGGGAACAGGACATATCTCTTGTACAGACTCACTTCTTCTAAACTACAGGTCATCAGAATTCTCCCCTAATATATCACTGACTTTCTCAAGGTGCTCAGCTACTTCTTATCTCAAACACATACCTGTCTGGTCACCATATATCTCCCCCTGCATATCTTCTGCTAAATATTCCTCACTAACTCATCACCCACAGAACTTAATCTCTGTCTCATCTCTGTTCTCTTCTTCTTTATCCTTATCCAAGGACCTCCTTTGCATTACACAATGTATCAGACTGCCTTTATTTGTATATTTATATGTAAATATATATCTAGATAGATATCTCACTACTTGAGTGCCTCACTACCTCCAATACTGTATTTCTATAAAAATGAAAGTGTGTATTGAACAGTGCAACCACCAAAATTGTCTTTGTATTAATTTTGTATACATGTTTTACTTTAATGTACATTTACTAGAGTGCTACCTCCAAAACTATCTTTGTATTACTTTTACAAAGCCTTCACTTTAATGTATATGTATTGCATAGTGCAGTTAACTAATTGTTGAACTCTTGACATGCTTCTGTTGTAACCTTATGCATGCTGTTGCTTAAATATATGTCAATTGCCATAATAACTTTGCATGTATAACCATGAATCTTTTGTCTGGGCATCTCTTTAATTCCCAGTCAGAATGCATTTATTTACTTATTTAATTTCCTTTTCTTAACTGGGTGGGTGAGATGGTTTACTGATCTTTTTCACTCACATCCTGGTTGCAAATACAAGTAATAGCTGTTTAATTATAGCTTGCTCATTAATAACTAGAACATTTCCAGCACCATTATGCAAACAGGAAATTTGGTATTTACAATAGAAGCTGTCTGAGTTATAAGAGTTATACATGAGGATTCTTTTCCGGCTGAAACAACATTTGATGCCAGACAATCAGCCAGAGTCTTAAAAGCAGTTACACTCTGCCTTCTTTTACAGGTGTGCTTTTAAAGATTTTCTGAATGCTATGAATGAATGAATGTTTTTACATCAGTCACAATAGCATATTGATTTGTGCTATGTAAAAAAAACTAGTAGAAAAAAACATGGTCCACTAAGAATGCAGCAGCCATATTCAAGACACACACACACACACACACACACACACACACACACACACACACACACACACACACACACACACACACACACACATGAGTACTTTATGTACCTCTGTCATGGCAAACTGCAGCAAGTACAGAGAGAACTGACTGAGAACTCACTACTCAACAAGTATAAAGAATTTCTTTAATGGCTAATATTAAAAAAAACAAAAACAAAAACAAAATGGAGAGAAAGAAATTCCTCAAATTAAACAAGTTAATGCAACTTTCTCTCAAAAAATCTGTAATTACTAATAAACAGAAATACTGGTTTCTTTTTACCTTGAGATTCATTCTTTATGACAATTAAAAAAGATGCAGTTGGCTGGGACAATAAAAAATACTACAGCACATACCACCAAGAAGAAAACTTGAGTCTCTATACTCTAGTTCTTCTAACTTCTTCAGTTCTTCTTCAGCTGCTAACACCCAGCACAGCTATTAATTAGCTGACAAAAATATATTTAGGCCGCCAAAAAAAAAAAAATCCAAATCCAGAAATCCTTCACTTGACTGTGACTGTCACGATTCAAGAAACAATTTGAATCAGTCCACAAGTTCTCACAAACCAAACTGGCTGCAACTGTTTGATTCTCGCTCTTTTCCCAGCACATAAAGCCCAGGAAGAGACTGCTGGACATCACACTGATGCCTTCATTTGCTCACTGCGCTGCAGCAGAAACAAACAGAAAAAAAAAATCTTTATTTGAAACCGCCACAACCCGAGGTGATCAAAGTGCGTATGCACGTACTCGCCAAGGCAGGAACTTGAAAGACGAGTGGCGGGACTTGCGGAGTCGGAGTAGTCTGAACTGTGACTGTGAGACAGTAAAAAAAAAAAAATAACAAACAAAAAAGTACTTTTTTCTTTTTTTTGTTGAGGGGGCTGCAGTCCGGCAGTCTGATGCCACGAGCCGCCCCTGTCTGAAGTTTTATTACTGTTGCCTAATACTGCAATGTTTAAATGTTTTTATTTTTCATTCTTCACAGATAATACAGAAGTGAAGCCAGCCCTCTACCTCACTGCTGAGGACAGCCATCTCCTTGCATCTGTGTTGTGGTTTTTCTACTTGATTGCCCTGTGACTTACTTTTTGTGATACACAGGGTTCCTGGATATTAAGTAGAATTTACCAGAGCTATTGGTGATCTTTGTCATTTTATGTTTTTATTCCAGCTTTTTACTTCCCATTTCTATCTTTATCAACAAGCTCTTCAAATTCTCCTTACTTCCAGAAATCACACTGGTATAATGTGCATATCTGATATTTTTACGCCAAGCAATTTTAATTCCAGCATGAGATTCATCTAACTCAGTACTCCGCATGGTATATTTGACATATAATTAAAATAAGTATGTTGACAATATCCAGCCTTGCTGACAATACAGAGCCTTGTCACACTCCTATTCCAGTTTTCAACTAATTTATTTCATATTTGCTTCTAAACATTGCTTTAGGTCCACATACAGATTCTTCAGGAGACGAATAAGTTTCATAGTTTTATAGGTCTATCCTAGGCTAATGACCACCATGGACTTTAGCCTAGCCATGCAATACAACCCACTTGTATTCCTACATATCATAGACAGTCATTAGGTGGGTGTATGTTAATTAGTAAGTTTCTAGAGGTTATGTGGGGGGGGTATGTTCATTTGGGCATTTCTGTCTGCCTCTGGCCATAACTGCGTGAATTTTTGACAGGCAACTGAGTATCCACATTTCTGTAAGAACTTGCCACAGATCATTTTGATTAACACAGTCAAAGGCTTCATAACAGTTGATAATGAAAAAGTAAATGTTTCTTATGTTCATAAGTTATTACTAGGCTATTGACCCTAATGGATCTTTAGAAGCCTAGCCATGGATTCCCATGAAGTAATTTTTACCACTGTATATTAAATACAAAATAATCCAGAGTAGCAGAATAGTTACATATTGCCTCTTTCCATAAGGGGCAAGACTCCTACTCCAATGGGGAATTTGCAATTTTCCATCCATTCATCCAGATTTCATTTAGATAGAGTAAAATAAATGCTTTGTTTTATGTGCAGAGAAAGATAATTCCAAAGAAGTGGAATTCTCTGTGATACATATCCATCCCTCCAATATGTTCTACTTATGCTGTAGAAGAGATTAAGGTCTGTTGAGTGGGTGTCTGTGCCACTTCTGGACTTTTAGATGTTCAGTAGGTTTGAGAGGACATAATTTGTTGACGCTCTGCATGTGAAGCAACCTTATGATGTACATGGCTGGGCTTAAAAAGGGCCCAGTGGTTGTTAGCCTAGTACACACCTAGAAGCCTATGAACCCATGAACTAATGATACTGAAAATAGGGGCAGGGCTTTGAGATGATTAGTATAGTCTTTTGAGATTTAGACCATTAATTTTCTTGGTGAGAAAACACTGGGAATTCAAGTTGTCTCAAGTAATCAAAGCATTGGAGGATGCTTTAGGCTTCAAGCACATGCCAAAGGAGAAAGTATACTCAATGATTGGCCTAAAAAGTACCTAATGAGTTCCAAATACAGTGAAATGATCACATTTCTGGAACAGAATGTCTTATCCTTACTAATAAGCTACACAATGAAAAATATTTGGGCCAATGGTTTGTAGTTTACCTATCTCCTTGTTTATTAATTCTGTAATGGCCCTTTACATAGCCTTATTGATAAAACTTTTCATACTTATGGGTCAATAATTTCTTGGGTCAGTTGATGCCCCTCCCTTGTGCAGGAAGATGACTGTTTCCATCTTCCATTCATCTGGCACATAGCCTCCTTTTAGACTGATATTGAATAATTTCTGTAGGGGGTTGACAGATCTTGTTTCAGGCATTCCAAAAGGCATCCTGGTATGTTATCTGGCTCCAAAGAAGCCATGCTCTTGGCCTTGATAGTACCTTGAGGACTTGTTCTTCAGTGATTTGAGGAGGCATAGGTGAAGGTATGTGATCAAGGAATACTTTGGGGGGTGGTGAAGCTTGAGCTAAATATATCCATTAGTAGATTATATCCTCTAGGTCTAAGTTTGTGATATTATTTACTATTACCTCTGCACAGTGCTGAGCATTGTTTTTGAGGTTTCTAACACACTTAAAGAAGGCTTTGTGATTATCTTTCACCTGGGTGGCTGTTCTTATCCCATATCTGGCTTTGGTTGATTTGTTCAGGGTCAAATGTTCCTTGATTATTTTAGCAAGAGTCTTTTTGGCTTCTTGAGAGTTAGCTTTATTTTAGCAAGCAATATATTTTTGATTATAGAAACTGTTTATATTAGGGTTCCTCCTTAGGGGTTTATTACAAAATTTGGCATTGTGCTTATTTATGAAAGAGACAGATGCATCTATTCAGCTATTTACATGAACATATAATTTGGTTGTAACAGATTCTGCATAAACAATAGGACTAGCAAGGTGGTAGAGGCTTTCAATTTTAGCCAGATCATCATTCAGTTTTAGTAAACTGGCCTTCACACAGTCTCTGAATACCAAGGTATTTGAGGATGCTTCAGGCTTCTGGAGAATGTGACTATTGTCTGATTTGAAAGGGGAGGAGGAAGTTACAATTGCTGAATAACAGAGCTGCCTCATATTGGTAAGGACCAAGTTCAGGATATTTTCACCCCTGGTTGGGATGTGAACTAACTGGCTCAGAGATTTTGTATGAATGAAGTCCAGGAACATTTGTGCATACATGACTAAGGATATAGTTGAAGTCTCCTAGGAGAATAGTGTCTGGATTAGTACATAGAGACTCCATACTGTTAAGGTAGGAAGTATAGGCAGATGGGGAGTAGAGGGGGTCCTGTAGTTATCTGCGATGTGATAAATGTTTTTCTCCATAGTAGGTTAGATGGAGAAGTTACAGGTCATTATCTTCTCTGAGTCTAGAGGGGCAATGTTTTAGGAATATAGAGTAATCTTAGTCTTCATTCATCCAATGCACTGGGCCTATTCAAATGAACTGATGGAGTGCTTTCAGTGATTTTGAATCAGGGCTCTGTGGTGATGCATATATCAATATATCAATATTTCCCATGGTAAATAGGGCTTGTTTAGGCTTCTAGCACTGAGCAGTAACAACTTAATGTTGTCTGAATTATGTTTAGTTATATTGGAAGGTTTAAGAGACTCACATGCCTAAAAATTCTCCACAGGGGTAGACAAGGCTTTGGTCAATATAGAGGAGCCTTGAGAGGAGATTTGCAGGACATTCCTGACAAGAGGTCCATCTACCATCTCCTCCCAGGCAGATATATATTGTGCCCTCTGTGATGATGTCAGGTACTGCCATCTATTCCAGAAAAAGTAGGGCAGTAGATGTGTAACATATGCCAGCATAGCTAGCTGGAGTTTTGTAAATAATTATATGTCATTTGTATATCAAACTAATTTGTACAGATGCTTGTGTTGAAAATGCATTTGTAAAGCTACTTGTGTTAAAAATGTAGCAACAGTGAGTCCTGCTGGGCAGAAAAGAAATACACCTGTATGTAAGACTATATTGTAGCTGTTGAAATGAATATATTGTAACAGAGGATACTGGAACAGAAGAGTTAATTTCATTCCAGCAAACTTTGAAAATATGTAAAACAACAAACCAAGCTGTACATCAAAGTTCTGTAATGGGTTTACAAGGCACAGTGTTAGAAAGAATTGATGAAGTTCCCCTTGATTCATGTTTAAAAAATAAGTTACTGTATAAAGAAGCACTTTATATTTCGAAGTTTGACACTTTAAGCCCGAAGGGCATGAATTCAGAATTTAATTGGTGAGTTTTATTGTAGTTTGTAGCTTTACTGCTTTAAGTATTCTAAATTTTTCTAATTGATGTATTAATTGCTTTATTGAATTATTAGTCATGGGGTATATATATATATATATATATATATATATATATATATATATATATATATATATATATATACATGTGTTTTTTTCTTAGTTTTTATCTTCCTTGAAGGCTTGTAGCCGAGATGTCAGAAGAAAGATCAATAAAAGATTTGGTGGTCACTGGTTTGTTGTTTTACATCATTTTGCTTTAGTATTTTCTTGTGGTTTGAAACTTTGAAAAATAGTCTGAAATTAAATTACATGGTTTAGGCCATAAATATTGTATTGTATAGTTCTGCACACAGATATGAAATGTCTGTGAAAACCAGGGCTAGGAATCCTATTGTATTGCCCTTAGGGGTGAACTAATTGCTACCCTGAAAGGTTGGAAGTTTTGAAATTGTTTTATAACTTCCAGATACTATAACACATCTCTGCAAAGCTATGTCTGTGTGTATGGTAACACCTATGTGTTAAATTCTGGTTCAGTTTCTACTATAGTGGGTAGTGTGAGGACCAGAGTTAGATGACCAGATGTATGTGATGTCATTCTGTAATCCAGCAATGAAATTATGTTTTAATACTAGATGATACAGCAGTCTGAGGGCAGTGTTTTTGAAGCCTGACAAAGAAGGAAGACCACTCACCCACTTCATCTTACCTTGACCTAGTAAGTGAACTATGGACAGTAATCCTTTAGATCAGTCAGGAAAATATACTGAGATTAGTTAAATACTGTTTTTCTGTATCTATGAGAACCTATCCATCTGTGCTATTTTTAATATTTCCTGTGATTGAAATTCTGGTGTTTTTTGCAAATAGTTTTTTGGTATTTTCATGTTCTTTTATTATTTATTATTAATATATATTTAAACTTTTCATTATGGCTGTTCTTTTAGAGAATATTTTAACCTTTGGGAGTACTTATATTTATTTGGTGACACTGTGGCCACTCCTGAAAGCCTTGCTGCATTGGTTATACACTACCATTTGTATTAGTATTAATTTTACTCAGTATAACTGAGTACCCTTGTAAGAGCCTTAAAGTAGTTGGCTTTGGAATGTTCTGGTGGTAGTACCTAATTTTAGTCTGGGCAGAGGGGGCATAGCTAGTAAATCTGTGCCAGCCTTTCCCAGGTGTGTGTGTGCGTGTGTGTGTGTGTGTGTGTGTGTGTGTGTGTGTGTGTGTGTGTGTGTGTGTGTGTGTGTGTATGTGTGTGTGTGTGTCCAAATCAAATCTCAAAGTATGTGTCTGTCAGCTACTTGGAGTAGGGACACAGAGCACTGGTTTCAGAGAAAGGATGATGACTTGGTTTGGAACACTCGGATGAGGTGTCAGCTCTACAGCTGTGCTAGTGGGGAGTGTTATTGCGGGCCTGGAGAGAGAGAGAGAGAGGGAAACCCATCCCCCAGACTGAGTGTGTTCCCTGTGTGCTCATAAGGGAAATTGTGGTTGGTGCAGAGAGCTGCACCTGGAAAAACTGTGTGCATCTATTTTTGTTCCAAGTGAACGTCCCTCACTGGTGTCAGTAATGAGGATTCAGGCTCCTTGACTACTGGCCCAGAGCAGGGACATCACTGCTCCTTTGAAAGGAAAAGGATAGTTGTAACTTAGGTTACATTTAGAAGGTCTTTGTGGTTTAGGTAGGTGACTTAAGTGATTTGGCATATGTAGGCTTATATATTTGGTCTGATCTATGTGTGATTGGTTTAGCATAGTTCAGTGTGATACTAACAACCTGTGGATTACCTGTAGTGGCTACATATTAGAGATTTGCCTCCAGTGACATCAGATAAGTACATCTCTTACACACTGTATCAGTTTCCTGAAGTAGTAGGTGATTGTCAATAAACATGAGACAATTGCTATATTATTTCAGCATGCCAATTTCATCCAAGATGGCTGCAGAGACAGATAGGAAGTGCAAATCCATGGTTTTTGATGCTTACTAATGTGGGATAAAAAGGAGCAGTTTTTGTAACTTTCTTGCTTTTTCTATTATCCAACAGATGATGGCAATTTGAGCTCTGGTCTCTCCACCTCTTTTAAAACCAGCTTGTATATCTGCCAGTTCTCAGTCTTTACCAGCTTGCAATATCTTAAACATTATCTTACTAGCAACTAAAACAAGTGTAATTATTGAGTGATTTAAGCATTCTTTAAAAGTGCCCTTAGAATATAAACTCATCTTTTCCAGTCTAGTGGTCACTTCTTCTTCTTTCGGCTGCTCCCGTTAGGGGTCACCACAGCAGATCAACTGTTTCCATTTCCTCCTGTCCTCTTCATCTTGCAATGTCACACCAACCACCTGCATGTCCTCTCTCACCACATCCATAAACCTTATCTTAGGCCTTCCTCTTTTCCTGTTACCTGGCAGCTTCATCCTTAGCATCTTTTTCCCAAAATACTCTGCATCCCTCCTCAGCACATGTCCAAACCAACGTAATCTTGCCTCTCTGGCTTTGTCTCCAAACCTTCCAACCTGGGCTGACCCTCTAATATACTTATTCCTAATCCTGTCCATCCTCATCACACCCAGTGCAAATATTAACATCTTCAACTCTGCCATGTCATGCTCTGACTAATGCCTTTTTGTCAATGCCACTGTCTCCAACCCATATAACATAGCTGGTCTCACTACCCTCTTGTAGACCTTCCCTTTCACTCTTACTGGTACTCGTATGTTACAAATCACTCCTGACACTCTTTTCCACCCACTCCATCCTGCCTGTACTCTCTTATTCACCTCTCTTGCACACTTACCATTACTCTGAACTGTTGATCCCAAGTACTTAAACTCATTCACCTTTGCTACCTCTACTCCCTGCATCCTCACCATTCCTCTATCCTCCCTGTCATTCACATACATATATTCTGTCTTAGTCCTGCTGACCTTCATTCCTCTTCTCTCTAGAGCATATCTCCACCTCTCCAGGGTCTCCTCCACCTGTTCCCTACTCTCACTACAGATCACAATGTCATCTGCAAAGATCACAGTCCATGGAGACTCCTTTCTGATCTCGTCTGTCAAACTGTCCATCACCATTGCAAATAAGAAAGGGCTCAGAGCTGATCCTTGATGTAATCCCACCTCCACCTTAAACGCATCCATCACTCCCACCGCAGACCTCAATGCTGTCACACTACCCTCGTACATATCCTGTACCACTCTTACATACTTCTCTGACACTCCCGACTTCCTCATACAATATCACAACTCCTCTCCAGGCACCCTGTCATATGCTTTCTCTAAATCCACAAAGACACAATGCAACTCCTTCTGACCTTCTCTGTACTTCTCCATCAACACTCTCAGAGTAAACATCACATCTGTAGTGCTCTTTCCTGGCATAAAACCATACTGCTGATCACTAATCATCACCTCCCTTCTTAACCTAGCTTCCACTACTCTTTCCCATAACTTCATGCTGTGACTGATCAGTTTAATCCCTCTGTAGTTACTACAGCTCTGCACATCACCCTTATTCTTAAAAATCGGTATCAAAACACTTTTTCTCCATTCCTCAGGCATCCTCTCACTTTCCAAGATTTCATTAAACAATCTAGTTAAAAGCTCCACTGCCATTTCACCTAAACACCTCCATGCTTCCACAGGTATGTCATCTGGACCAACGGCCTTTCCATTCTTCATCCTCTTCATAGCTATCCTTACTTCCTCCTTGCTAATCCACTGCACTTCATGATTCACTATCTGCACATCATCCAACCTTCTCTCCCTCTCATTCTCTTCATTCATCAACCCCTCAAAGTACTCTTTCCATCTACTCAACACACTCTCCCCGCTTGTGAGTACGTTTCCCTCATTATCCTTTATCACCCTTTTCTGCTGCACATCTTTACTAGCTCAGTCCCTCTGTCTAGCCAATTGGTACAGGTCTTTTTCTCCCCCCTTAGTGTCCAACCTTTTATACAACTCTTCATACGCCTTATCCTTAGCCTTTGCCACCTCTCTCTTTGCCATGCACTTCATCTCCTTGTACTCTTGTCTACTTTCTTCATCTCTTTGACAATCCCACTTCTTCTTTGCCAACCTCTTTCTCTGTATACTCTCCTGTACTTCTTCATTCCACCACCAGGTCACTGTTGTGTTTAATTTGCTGACAAATTACAAGTGGCACTATAACAGCATGGTTTTGAAAGGTATGAAACAGTTTGAGCTGGAGTTTCAACTCTTACTGCCTTGTTATTGGCCCGGATTTTAAGGGTCCATTTAATTTTGTCTCCAGGGTGACTGGCTATGAATCCAAGAACATGATATCATATGTATCAGTCATGTTAGGGACCTTCTTAATATGTTCTGCTTCTGCTCTTGATAGGAGACTTGCGTCTTTATCTTTTACTATGCATCTTTTACTATGCATATTTTTACATGGAAGCATCCTTTAATATCATCAGTATTTTTGAAGTGATCTCTTGTCGTTCCTATTTTATTATGTGTTTCGTGTTCTTTGTACTGCTCATTTAAATATACTTGCTTGTCTCTTTGTGCTATTCCCTGCAGTTTTGCAATCAGTTTGGCATATTTTCATCATGCACATTGTATTTTACTATATTTCTTTCCTCAGACACTTCTAAAGCCTACATAAATGGCTATTTTGCCATATCAATCTTCTTCTGGCTGGTGTTTGCTGCCTCTTTGTCAGTGTTGCATCTTCTTTCCATAGTTCTTCTGATACTTGATCGATTGTCTGTAATCCACTAAATCTGTTCTTCACCTCCACTGTATAAATATTTATATTGAGCTATTGCATTGCTCATCTTTGCTCATTTTCTTTAATTTGAGTTTAAGCTTTACAATAAGAAGTTGGTGATACAGGTTTTGTTTTCATTGACTCCTTCTCTGATTGCAATGTGTATAGTCATTATAATGTTGGTATTGAGAATCTTGGATATTAGTATGCAAGACTGTCTCTTAGGCTGCTTAAAAACTACACTTCTTATAACTAATGAATTCCTTTACCAGAATTCTATTAGTCTATGTCCTGTTATATTTTGCATTCCAAGACAAAAGTTACCTTTTATTCCAATTCTTCATTTAATACCAACTTTAGGATTCCATTCTGTTATGATGAAAGTAAAACCTTGTTGGGTGTTACATCTAGAGGGTTATATATATCCTCATAGAACTATCTGAATCTTCTTTGGCATCTGTAGTTGAAACATAATCTTGGATCACATTAATGTTAAATGGCATACCTTCATGTCTTCTTGAAATGTTGAATACTATTACATTTCCTCTGCAGGATCTCATGATTATTTCATGTAACATTACCCATTCCAGTCCATTTTAGATTATAAATTCCCAAGGTGTCAATGTTTATTTTTGTGATTTCATCTTTATCCACATCAAACTTACCTTGGTTCATAGATCTTACCTTCCAGGATCTAGTAGTTCCAACAGTGTATAGCTTTTTAAAGCATTATACTTTCCTTTTTTCTCTGGCATCCCAACAGATCTCAGCTTTAATCCACCTCTATTGTAACTTCTAAAACTATTTATGCTTATTTTGTGCTCCAGTAGTATGAATTACTCTTATGCCACCCTAAGTAGAGGGACTTGTGAATAGAGGTCACCTAGTGAATCATTGACTGAATAGATACACCAGTAAATGACTACAGCGGAAAGATAGAAAGCCCTATGAGAGTGCAGCATTCATCCATGGTTCACACAGGTACTATAGCCTGTGAAACCAGAGAATGCCTGTGGAGTCTGACACCCTGTTCTGTTAGTTCACAGCTAGAAATCACAGCAGTTTTTCTGCATCTGCACACATAGAGTGACACTTTTTATTCTAGTTGACAGAGAAAAGAAAAGTGGAAACAGGCACCAAAAGGGAAGTGTAAAAAGAGATAGTTTAATACCACAGCTGTCTGAACTACAAAACTACCCTACAAAATGTGCACTCAATGTGGCCTCTAGCCCACCCTCTGCTGCCATATTATAGGGGGTTTTGTCTATAAATGAGTGGTATGAAAATGACTAGACGAACATCATGTGGTAATGAACTGAACTGGGGAATGGGAGTAGAAATTGTAGAGAAATATATCCATTACTTGCAAATGTACGTCTGCATATAAAGAGATCACCAGAAGACCTAAGTTAATTGTTTGATTGGGCTTATCTGACAGAAACATTCTTGCATTTCCTAGAATGAGTGACTTCATTTTGTGTAGCTATTTTCTCCCCACCCTTATGTCTCCTCCAACTGTCATAGTCACCCTCAGGTAGCTCAATTACTAGTTGAAAAAAATCACAAAATGCAGACGTTTGAGATCACCATATCAAAAACATTATCTTTGTTGCATAAGATAACATTTATTAAAAGAAAAATGTTTCTTCGGGTCAGAAATTTGACTTTTTGAACCAATAAAAAATAAAAATAAAGTTGGAGGTGCAAGGGACAGAACCTAAATTTGGAATTTTAGGTCTTTGCCTGAAAAAATGAAATAATGAAAATGTGTGATGTTGGCTGTGGGGCTTGTGTTTCCCTGACTTAGCTGTTGGTACACAGTCTTTTATCATGCACCTATGGACCTCTGCATGGCCTTACACTTCACTGTTCCTTCTAGTAATGTATTCCAAGACCATACTACTCTTTCTATGAAGATGTACATTCTAATGTCATTCTGAAATCTTCCATCTAACTGCCAGCTGTGACTCCAGATTTGCACTATTATAATCCACAGTCATTTTAAAGTGTTATTAAACAGATCATCCATATATATTATGAGACCACCTTTATTACATCACCCTTCTGTTCAGCTTTGTATGTCTGTACAAACATTTCTGTATCTCCTCTCCTCTCATGTGTCATCCACAATTTCACTCTCTTGTTGTTGTTGTTGTTTGTCTTTCAGCTTTTCCCAGAAAGGGGTCGCCACAGCGGAACTCCAGTCCGCTAATGATTGGCAGTAGATTTTTATGAAACGCCAAGGTTCCAGCTCGACATCCAACCTTCAACGAAGGCCCGCCCATTTACGCACGCATGTCTTTCGAATGCTACCCAACCATGGGGAGGACATGCAGACTCCACACAGAAGGCACTGCCAAGCCCAGCCGAGAATCGAATGGGAGAACCTCTTGCTGTGAGGTAACAATGCTACCACTGTACCACCGCGTAACACAATTGCACTCTATGTCAGACAAAAAGCATTTACATGTTTATATGCATAAGTGTAAACAGGTAAATTCTAGACTGCATATAAGTATTAACTGTCTTCAAAAGTGATGTACAGTTTAGGCATCCATCACTGTTTGTAAAAGTGCCTTAGTAGAAGTTTGAGACTCTACAATGTAAGTTCTGAAACTCCCCAAAACTATGTACAGTCATTGAAATATAATGGCAAAAGTTGGTTTTACATGATCTCCACTACATTCCCCAATGTGAGGGGTTGCACCTCACACCACTAACACTTAGACAAATCTGAGATTGACTTACCTCAGAGTAAGAGAATATTTCAAGATACAAATATTCATGACTTGGTATATATTATAGCAATAACCCATGGCTGAGTGTGGGTAATACTGGATTTACACACAGTTGGCATGATTTTTGTAGGTTCACAAGGGTGAAGCCTGAGTGACCAAACAAAGCCAAAAGTAGGTAAATCCAGCATTACCCACACCCGGCCATGAGTTATTGCTATTATACAATGATGTTAGTTTTCTGTTGTGTTATGTTTGTGTTGTGGCATTAAAATAAACCTTTTGAGCCCTTTCCAGCAACTTGAGGTGGTACCTTTCATTTGTCCGGACTGTGGATCATTTGTTTTTTATTTTCTGGACAGGCTCTTATTTGTGGTTATGTTTGTGTTGTTGTTATTTAGGTTTTTGTTTGCTTTAGTTTGTATTCTTCCATTTTTTGCGAGATAAAATAGTCCACACTTTGACTTAGTCAGCCACATCCCCTCTGTTTTGTTTTGAACTTCTGAGAATTATATTTTAAACAATAGGAGGTGACAGTGTACAAAATCGAATAATGTGGGTTTTTTCTTCAGATCTTCATTTTCCTCTCTCTGTAGTAGGTAGCTGTTTACTAGTGTGCACACCATGGGATATTAAAAGTACAAGTTGCAGAGCTCATTCTGCACTAAATACAGAAGCAGTAACAACTCAGTCTCTCACGAATTGTGAAATATAAAGTTGAAAACCTACCGGCGGCTGTAATAAGGAAGGACATCATTTGTACATCTCTCTCGCACTGCTTCTACTAATCAGCATTTCGTTTTCATTTTGTGAAAGTTTCCACTTCTTTATTTTAATGATTGGTAATATCAGTGCGGGTTAGGGAATGCTCGACAAGCACACGTGCACACACCATAACAGTATATCAGGTACTTACATATTATCACAACCACATTTGTAACCTGGTAGATATTACTGCTTGAAAACATCTTCTCTCATTTAAATGTAAGACTGAAATCAGCACAGAAATTCTGTCCAGTGTACTGTTACATAGTTTTACTTCCATTGTGGTAATACGTAAGTACTGAAAACTGAAATAACACTTAGGTGCAGTCAAGGAAAAGAAGGGGCAAGAACTATAAAGTACAGTAGAATTTCTGACCTGGTTTACAGTTGGGGTGGGATGGGGGACCTTGTTGAACTGAGTGCTTGCTGATATGCAAACCAGTGTTATAAAAAAAGGTTTCTGTGGTATGAAGCACAAATCACGTTACAAATATAATGTCCTTATTAAATTAGACTGACATGCGTTTGCTTGGGTCTACTTTACATGGTCGACTTTCCACAAAGTTGACTTTCATATGGCCAAGACCATATGATCGACTTTCAAAAAGCCGACCATGTAAAATAATCACAAAAAACACAACAAACACTTTCCTTAAAACAAGCCCCCCACACCCCCAGTGGGGTGCTCCACCCACCACACCCCCCTGTAACTTAAATATGCCAACTCTGAGATCGCACTACAGTGTGGAAAAGGGAAATTTTCCCATTCTGCACTTTACAGAGATAGCGGTTCTCCATGGTTGGCTTTTCAAAAGTCGATCATATGGTCTCAGCCATATGAATTTTGACTTTGTGAAAAGTCGATCATGTGAAGGGGACGCATTTGCTTACATGATCTACTTGTTGATATCAAAGATCACTCTTCCTGGGGTTCTATACTGGTACAGTGCAGAGGCTTCAAAGAGCAAAGAACTTGGGAAAGCCAAAGCAATGCTAGCAGTTTAAGGGGAGTAGTGTCTGTAGCACAGGGAAATTAACATGTTCAGCTGTGGAAGACTTTCTTTTTCTAGTGCAGTCTGGAAGAAGAAAACAGAATGTAGGGTCAAAAATAAAAGTGCAAGGTAGACTACAATTACAATTCTGTAAAGCAGTAATGTGAGTGGGAAGATGGATAAAAATGAAATTGGCAGTAGGAAGTCTGTGATGGACAATAAACACAATACCAACACAATACCAATGCATAATTTATAAACCACAGGTTTATCACCAATACTTCAATGGGATGATTTGCACAAATTTTGAAATAAAATGGGGAAGCAGTATCACATGTAAAGTACTGAAGCTAGCTTAGTTAGCCAATACAACAAAATAGCAACAATAAATAGCAATAATGTCCAAGGCCAGGGTTTAGTTTACTTGAAGTTGCCGCTGCATGATTCATTGGCGACCGGACTTCTTACTTAGGTTATTTTGAATTTGCAATGAGCACGCTGGGTGAATTGGCCACTCAGTGTGCATGTTTCTCATCTTTGTGGAGATGACATTGTATAATTGCCTGTAATTACCCTTAAATCACAGCATTTCAGAAGACCACACATGCAATCTCCAGAGATGCAACAAAAATCCATTTCTGAAGTGCATTCACTCATAAGATTGCATGTAAATGTCAATATTTTTATAAACCATATATAAAGTATGACATTTTCTAACCACGCCTCTGCTGAAAAGAGACCAGTGAAACTTTTCTTGTAAACAACTTCAAGAAAGAGACCAATAAATAAATGGTACAATCAATAATTTATCCAGTTCTATCTTCATCAACCCCCAAGATACCTACAAATTACTCCCCATGACTCTGAATATTTGCTCTCAGATTATATACATCCAAGCAATGGATGCTGCTCATTTTTCACTTTTTGTCAGGTAGAGATACTAAGTCATAGGTTTTGTACTGATTGTGTCATAGTATGATGCTTAGATAATAGAATTTTATCCAACATTTATATTTGTCAAAGGAAGTCACTGAGGGTGGTGTTTTACCCTTACCCAAAGGTGCAGTAACCCAGGAGTTAATTATACTAATAAATCCAGATGTGCAGGGGTAAAATGGGTCATTTTAAAATGGAAACAAATCAATTTGTTTCTGATCAGTTTTATTTTTGATGAAAACTCAATAAATGAAACTGGCACACAGCACACTATAAATAAACTAAATAATAATGTCACAGTTACCTGATGTGGAGAAAACAAAAACGAAAAAAAAACTTTAATCCTCTAAGCACTTTCATCACCCTACAAAGTTGGAAGTTCATCAGAGTTTAAAACACAGCAGTTTGTACAGGATTTTAAAACTTTACATCAACCAGTCAGAATTACTTTCCCATTAATTGCTTCCAGCCCATTTAAAGGAACAAAACCGATATATATTCATATATACATGGTGTACAACATTTTCAATCCACTACTGGTCTATTTTTTGAAGTTGTTTACAAGAAAAGTTTCACTGGTCTCTTTTCAGCAATTTTAAACACAGCTTCCAAATCAATTCTTTTTGCTCTAATAGGCTGCCAGCATCTCCCCCTCTCTCATTCTTGACTACTCTGTTGACAACAAAAAATATAAACCTTTTGAATTGTACACATGTTAATGGATATCTAAACAGTGCATTAGTCATTCTGGCAGACTTTATGTTGTAAGGTTGCTCACAGGGTTGGGAGGGTGGCTTAATGGATAAGGTGTTTGCCTTACAAACACAAGGTGCAGGGTTTGAGTCTCACAAGGGATAACTGGCTAGGCTTAAAATGGCTCGCAGCGGCAATTAGCCTAGTATTAAACTATGAATTATACATTCTCTCTCTCAGCCTCCTGTTATTGTCTACCTAGAAGGCTGGACATGAAATGCAGGTGGCCAAATAGACCACCCCTGTGGAATCCCAATTACATGAGCCTGGACATCCTATAGTTGTACCATAGCCTTCTATATTAACATGGTGGTTATCATTAAACCTACAGTATTTGGATTTGCCACATTTGAACATCCGTGCCAAAGAATGGTGATCTAAACTTTTAGTTTGTCCACTTTCCAAGCAATATTTTAAATGTCTACTTCTATAAATCACCTAACTTCATATTAATTTCTTGTCAAAGTGTAAGATCCAAAGTTTTTCTAAGGGCTGTAGTCAACTCAAAGGCATCACTACTAAATGGTATAACCATAGACCCTCATTTTTTCTCAGTTACATTTTTACTGTTATTCTTCAAAGTTCCATTTTTGTCATGAGCAAGAATAGAATGAAATGTGTTCTTCTTCCCATTGTAATTTCTTCCTTTATGCTATTCAGCATGAAACATTTCAAACAGTTTCCCCAATTCAATTTTAAATGTCTCAGCATTAGTTAACAATCTTGACAGCCACATCCATTGTCCCTTAACTATACTTTTTTTTTAAGAATGGATGACAGCTGTTGAAGTGCAGATAGGAACTGGAAAATGTTTGCTTGTGATAAATGGTGGAGGTGAATCTTCAGTTTGTCAAATTCTTGTCTATGATTACATCTAAATAATCAATCTTAATAAAGTCAAAATGGAAAGTAAACCTTAAAAAGTTTGTGACACCATTCAAAAATTAAAAAAAATTGAAAAAGTTAAAAAAGCCATTACGACATCCCTCTTCTGGGCCAGTGATCAAGGAGCCTCAATCCTCACCACTGACACTAGTGGGGAACATTCACAATGAGAAAAATAGACCCACACAGTATTTTTAGCTGCAACCCTCTGCACCAAATACAATTTCCAGCAAGAACACACAGGGAATGCACACTTTAGTCCTAGGGCTGGGCTTTTTCTCCAGGCCCCAAATAAGACTCCTACTGATTACTATAAAGCTGAGCCCATAGCCTGGTGTTCAAAGCGAAATCCTCTACCACTCTCTCTGTGAAATTAGTGCGCTCAGTGTCCCTGTTCAAAGTAGCTGTCACACACTCTTTTGAGATTTGGATTTTCACCCCCCCCCCCCACACACACACACACACACACCTGGGAAAGGCTAGTACAGCTTACCAGCTCTGATAGGTCCATCCAGACTATAAGGTAGATTTACTGGCACTAGAACACCCAAAGCCAGTTACTTTAAGGCTCTTACAAGGGTATTCAATTACACGTAGTCAAATTAATATTTATACAAATGTTAGTATTTAGCCAAGCAGCAAGACTTTCAGGAACATTGAGCCACAATTCCAATAACTAAATGCAAGTACTCTCAAAGGTTAAATATTTTCTAAAAGACCAGCCACAATGAAGGGTTTAGATATATTTAATAATAAGTAAAGAAAAAAACATGAAAATATTGAATACCTATTTACAATAAACACCAGAGTTTCAATCACAGGAAATAAAAACACACCTATGGAAAGACTCAGACAGATAAAAAAAAATTTAGCTAATTTCACTATATTTTTCTAACTAAATGAAGAACTACTATTCCCTAATTACTTACTAAAGCAAGGCAAGATGCAGGTGGATGAGTGTCTCTTGTCAGGTCCAAAAACAGAGTGCACTTATTATATCTCCCGCTAGTATTCAAATACAATTTTAGTGCTGGCTACAGAATGACATCACATCTGGTCACCTGACTTTGTGGTTCCCACACTACCCCCTTACTAGAAATTGAGGCAGGATCTGGCATAGATGTGACACAATATACACATAGAACTTTAGCTAAGGTTTTTACAGCATCTGGAAATTGTAAAAGAATTTGAGCACTTCCACCCTTCCTGCAGAGACTAACATGCCATTCTCTGGCTCCATTCAGACCTGTGAGATAAAATCTTTATGGCCTAAAAATAAGTCATTTAATTTTAGGCTATTTTTCTTATGGTTACCTAGGCTGAGCATAACCCCTACCCTTCTAGTATCCTCTGTTAAAATATATCCATTCCATCAGTTACAACAATACAGTCTGACATACATGTATATTTCTTTTCTGTCTAGCAGGATCCACTGTTGATACATTTAACAAAATCAACTTTAGAAATGCATTTTTAACACAACCATCTGTACAAATTAAAACTCCAGCTAGCTATGGTGGCATATGTTACACATGCACTGCCCTAATTCCCCTGACACAGCTGGCACTACCTCACATCATCATGGCCATCAACATACCCCTTCCATAAAATGAGTATATCATTCAAAAATCTAAAATACGCATACATCAAATCAAAATATTTTGAGGTGAATACATAATGCTTTCCCCAATACTGCAAGACCAGGTTTACATAAAGGGAGAGCACAGGCTACTCCCATAGCCACCCCAGCAATCTGATGATAATATTCATCTTCAAAAAATGTTTTTTAATACCAAATCCAAAAGCTTATGTAGTACAATAATCTCATAGTGTATTTTCTGCATATTGGGTAACTGTGACTTTATTTTTTATTTTCATAGTCAACTTTTGATTAAATGGATTTTGAGCAACTAATATAGCTCCCTAATCCAAACATACTGTGCAGAAATCATTATCTTATATTAAGCTTTGTTACATTACCAGTTTTGTGGTCCGTGATTAAATTCCATATACAATTTGTTAAATGAACATTATAGCAATTCCTGGGGTAGTTACATGATGTACTTTGTAATGTATTTCACTGGACATTGTGATTTGTAATTATTCTTTCTAGGTTAAATGTACTCATATACCATAATGCCTCTCAATGTCTCAGTCAATCCTTTTTCAAAATGGGAAGCCTCCATAATTTTGTTATGTGTTCAGATATAAACTCATCCTTTATCTGACTGTTTGTATGGCATCTAATATCTAAACAGTTCAATGATTATAGACAGCTTAGGGTACTAATACTTCAGAAAAATATGCATAACATCTTGAAAGAATTTTAATCTACACTTTCTTACTTCTACCAAACTGAATGATGAAGCACATGTTCTTTTCCCCTTCTATTGAGTAAGGCTGACATTTATTTAAAGGGTTAAGCATCGTTAACTTTACAGTAGAGCTCAATTCCTTCAATATGCAGTGATCATTTTCTCACAGTGATTTTAAAAATGTCAAAAGAACCAACACAATCATTTCTTTTTGATTAAATGAGGAGCCAGACCCGCATACTGCTTCGAGTTTTTTTCAGATTGCACTGTTTTCGTTTACATTTTTCTCATACTACACAAATACACTTCTTTGTTATTCATTCATTTATTCTGCAGTTACCCTCCTAATCCTATTAAAGGTCACTCGTAATTACAGCATACTGTGACACTTAGTGGGCAAAGAAACTATTTCCGGAAAGGTATTGTAGTCCAAGACACAGCCACACACACACCACAATCAGTGCAGAATGTCCATTACTATGGACAGTTTTGCAAGATCAACAGTTTCTATCCATCATGGGTGGGAGTGAACTGTCTTTTGATTACAGATGAATTTAAGAAAGAAGAAAGAGACAAGGACTGGAAAGTCTGGAACAGAACCCCTCAAAACATTACTTACATGAACAATTCTTGACATTAAGGACATTCACCAGAATTCACACCAATAGTGCAAAAGCCTACACTTAAGAAAAAGGCAAAACACATTAGCATCTAGTCCTATTTTTTTCTGGAGGGAAATAAAACAATTAACAGGAAACCTTACTCACTTCATAACAAAGAATTTTAACCACTATCAGTCACAAATCACCTTTGCAAATGATTTCCTCAACTCCATGTTCACAAAGGTAAGTGAAATTACAAACTCATTCACTACCTAGCCACAAGCCAGTGATACAGTCTTCCAAAACTCTGTCCGCTACACTCATATGTTACCACTCTTCACTTAACTGCCCCATCCAATAACAAAACTAAATTCCTATTATCTAAACTTAACCCCTCAGGTGCAAAATTTAGCATGTTACATCAAACTCTTCTGAAATGTCGGTAGAACATTTGATAACCTCTGACTTAAATATTTAATCTCTAGAAATATTGAAATTGTACCACCTCTATTCAAATCTGAGGCCATTATTATTTTACCTAAAGTCCACTCTCACTGACATCCAAATGATTACAGGCCTTTTCAAATCATTGCCCCGTAACTTAACTCTATGAAAAGTTAATTTACCAGCAGTTATTTAAACACATAAACAGTTATGGCTCACTCTGTGATCAACAACATGGTTTCAGAAATTAATGTATTAGTCAGACTGCCATAGTGTCAACAACAGATGCCATCTGTAATAACATAAATGATGACCTTATTGCTGCTGTTTTTTTTTTTGTGTCAGTGTGACCAGTAGCTTTGATACAGTTAACTATACACTAATACTGAATAAACTGATTGTAATAAAAGCTGCTGGTGCAATTCTCTAAGGAAATGGTTATGCCAGTCATTTCCTCTGTCATTTACTGCCCTCTTTTTCCATAATAAAAATGCAATCTCTTTGAAACCAGAACAGACTATACTATGTTTGGCAAAAACATCCAGAGGATCTTGTTTCTTAACAGAATTTATATGTCAGTAAATACATTGTTTCAATCTCTTCTCAATCTTTCCAATTTAAAAAGCGATACAAGCAAGACAGGTTGCAAAGTACACAACCCCTGAAGGGTTACAAATAAAATGACATCTGCAATTTGTATACATCACTGATACTACCCAAAATAACAAATGTACTTTACAGACTTACAGTGATTTTATGCTCTCTTAAGTCCTCTCTCAAATTTACATTTTAAAGACAGGCCATTTTTAAAAATAAATTCTGGTCTGTTACACACTTTATCATTAAGTCCATCATAATGTTAAAATAAAGTCCGGTGTTTATTAACTAACTCATTGTTGCCCACAGAAAAGGGATGGCAAAATTATGGGAAAGCAAAATGCCTTATTATATATTTTTTTCCTTTTGATAGTCTTTCCACCCACCTCCAAATTTCATTTCAGAATAGGAAGAAAGGAATCAGATCCCATAAGGAGAATCTCCTGTAAATAAGTGAATTATGATTACATCTCATTCATCATAATTCATTCATCTGTTCTTGATGTCAATGCCAAGCTTCATCTCTTGGGTTTCACTTTGCTCTGCTCATAAGGTGAATTTCTTGACATCTGTGACTTAAACATATAGCCTAGTGGATTACAATCATGTTTCTGACCATAATTGACTTATGTATGTGTTTGAGACATGCATGCCAAGAAATTCACTTCAGCTGTAAAGTCTGAGAGATGAATCTATGGCATCCATGTCAGAAGTACATAATACAAGGGTTAGACTGGCAAGCACTGAACATAATTCTTTGTAGTGTATAAAGCTTTATCTGCTCCATGTACCACCAAAAAAGGGTAGGAGAACAGAGTGTTTTACTGGCTTTGACCACTTTTAAAATACTTAGTACTGCCAAACAGACAGCTAACAGAAATGAAGTGCCTCTCTGAAAAACAAATGTCTTTAAAAGCTGCTAGAGATGTTGTTCTACTACACCATGTATTTATAACTGTGGTAAGATGCAGTTATAATAACATTTAAAATGTTTTTTCTTCTGCAGCTCTTGTTTGCCATCTGTTACTGTCTGCATTTCATTTCTAGTATGAAGCCCGATCTCAGCAGCACTTAGAGGTACTTAACAAGCTTGTCTTTTTTCCCATTTTCAGCATGTAATGATGGCATTCCATTCAGTATGTGCTGGTTATGATCAGAGGTCAGATTATAATCCTTTATATTTAGCACACAGCCTGCTGTCATTCATTTAATTTAATGGTTTATAGTGCTGACCGGCAATGAATGCCAGAACAAAGAAAGGAGGCTTTTTAAGTGATAAGCCATGTGCTGTGGGGAGGCAAAAAGTGTCACTAGGGGCAGTGGAAACAACTTCTTTAGCCCCATAGTTATAAGAGAAGATTCCAGACTGCATTACAAAGCATTAAAACTCCTTGTACTTATTATTCTTAATTAAGGCCTTAGTGACTTACTGTACATATGTTGCACATTCTCCACCATATGATAGTTTTCTGAGGCACATAACTTTGGGTTTGTTGAACAGCAATGTTACTCACCAAATAGATGCCAATGATTCAGCTCTCAAATAAATTTACAAACCACTTCATCAACCACTATGATAAACGTCCCCCTAAGACATGCAAACAAGAGTTCAAGCTCTTTCCTTGCATGATAACAAAGATTTCTAGAGATACTGCTGCACTAGGTTTAATGGAAAGCATTTATTAAGAAAATTCTGAAAATACCACAGGGCTTCTACAGAATGTTTCTCTACACAAGATAATACGACTAGACATGCATAGAAACATATTGAGATGGATACAGAAAAAAACACCTACAGCATAACACGCTTCCTTAACAGTTGTATCTATACCTCCACGTGGGACAAAGATATCAGTAAACTAAAATTAAAAGCTAATACATTCCTTTTAAATTCTGCTATCCTACTGCTGCCAGCAACTGACCAACACAATTTGTTAGAACACGTAGAATTTTTTGACAAATTGGTTTATTAATTACTTTTGGGACTGTTTTACAGAGGCAATACATGATGCACTGGGATCTCACATAAGAAATGTATTCTGAGGTTAAAATCTATTTTAGGAACATTCTATTAAATGTGTTGGTTTATGAGACTTTCTACCAAGGACAAATGAAACACATATAAATACACTTCCCAATGTGCTTTGATGCGCATGAATTCATTTTGCATTTTTTTGTATTACATATCTCCAAAGGGACATAACAGCTGCTTTAGGACCATAAAAGGTGGAGTTATACAAGCTGGTAACAACAGTTCCGAAAGAAAGGAACTGAAACATAACAGTTCACTTAATTCTGTTAAACAAGTCATGTTTCCCATTGCTACTACAGCTAAATGTTTAATGGTCTTATTGGATTACAAGCATTAAATGACTGAAACATTCATATTCAAATCAGGATCCCCTTATACTCACAACATACTTAATCAGAGTCAAGAAATAACTTGACAGGACATCTATATACCTTACTTTCTGTTGTACTTAATTTAAATCAAAGTTAGATGCAACCGCAACATTTTCAGTCAGAGTTAATTTTCTCTCTCTTACGATGAACTTTATTATTGGAATTTTTTCTGGTTGCTCTTTTCTGAAGAAAGAGAAACTAGAGACAACTGGTGTATACTTTTGTGCTTTACAATTAGTATAATTCAGTAGATACAGAATGTCGCATTTTTAAGAGGACTTTAATTATACTAGAAAGTTGCTGTTACTTAACAGGCATGGGCAATCAGAATCGCCATATAGCTGAAACACCTGATGTTCATAGGGGTCATTTGCATATATCCCATGTGCCTCTGTTACAGGAGGTTTGAGAGGTCACTCACTGGAAGTTCTAGCTTGGCTGGAGTTTTCATTTAGTTTTTTCTAATAGATTCAAGAGATTCAGGAAAACATCACTATTATCTAATTTTGACTTCTCCAGTAACTGTTTTGCACTTTGAACTGCACATTCTGCCAAACCATTTGACTTCGGGGACACAGGGCTACTCGTGACATGAGTAGAGTCCCATTTTTTATCAATTTTTTTTTAACTGTTGACTTGTAAACTGCATACCATTGTCAGAAATAACTTAGTCCGGGAATCTAGTTTAGCTGAAGTGGTTCCTTCTGCTGATGAGGCTTAGTAGTATTATACATTGAACAAGATGAAAGTGCTGTTTCAATGTCTTGTGACATAGAAGGCCAAAATACTAGTTCTCTTGCCCTTCTTTTGGTAGAATCAGTACCTGGGTGACCACAATGCAAGACAGTAATGTACTCTTGTTGCAAGAACTTTGGAACAATTACTTTCGGACCCTTCATAATGATACCACTGTCAGACAAAATCTCATCTCTGTATGGAAAATAAGGTTGCACTTCTTGATGTAAACTAGATTGCTTTGATGGCCATCCTTGATTAATAAAGTGGTTGAGCCTCTGTAAAACTGGATCTATGGCTGTGTGATCTCTCAACTCATCAAGATGTGTGGAAGAAAAAGTTTTCACTTCCATGACTTCAAAATCAAGGTTCTCATTCTCATGATGTTTTGTGGTGTTTCTGGGTGATCTGGATAAGGTATCAACAAGATAAAGAAGTTTTCCTTTCTTGTAGACAAGTCTGAAATTATACTTTTGCAATCTCAGCATCATGCATTGCAGTCTGGCTGGAGCTGAATGCATAGGCTTTCTCAAGATAATGACTAAAGGTTGTGGTCTGTTCCGATCGGGATAGGTCTACCATAAACATAATCATGGAACTTCGAACATGCAAACACAATTGCCAAAAGCTCTTTCTCAACCTTGGCATGCTGCATTTCAGTTTGGGTAAGAGTTCCCGATGCATAGGCAACATGTTGATCCTCTTGTAGAATGACTGTACAAGATCAAATTTTGAAGTATCACAGGAAAGTGTAACTGGTTTGTGAACATCATAGTATCTGAGAGTTGTTGGCTAGCAATTTTCTGTTTCAGGACTTCAAATAGTCTTTGGTGTTGCTCTAACCAAGACAATGATATATCTTTATGTGTTAGTTTTCTAAGCAGTGCTGAAAAATGTCTGAAGTCTGGAATGAACTTGCCTAGGTAGTTGACCATGACAAGAAAATGTTGCAGGGGTTGAACATTATCTGGAGCTGGCATCTCAAGAATGGCTGTTTGCTTAAAAGGGTCTGGTCGTAAGCCTAAACTGGTAAATAAATGACCAACATAAATAACTTCTTGTAGTCTGAATTTGCATTTCTGTGGATTGAGCTAAAGATGCACTTGATGTGCTCTTTCTAGAACTTTTCTGAGGTTTCCGTCATGCTAGTTTCATCATGATCTCCTACCAGTATGTTGTCAACTATGATAGCACAAGAATACCCAGAAAAAAATTGTTCCATTGCATGTTGAAAGACTTGACTTGCAGAATTTATCCCAAATGACATTCTCAAAAATCTGTACCTGCCGAACAGAGTACTAAAAGTTGTGAGCAATGAGGATTTTTTTGTCAAGATGAATTTGTCAAAATGAACTCTTTGCATCTAAGACAGAAAGTATAGTGGCATTTGGCATCAAGGCTGCGACTTCTTCAATTGTGCATATTGGATGATGAGGCCTTTTTAGCACTTTGTTCAAATCTTGTGGGTCAGTACATATTCTGATGTTATCTGAGCTTTTCTTATGACCTACTGTCATGTCATACCCATTCAGTCGGAGTTTCAGCTGGACAAATCACACCTTGTCTCACCATTTTATCTAACTCAGTTTTGACTCTGTCCTGCATGGCTATTGGAACTTTACTTGCTGGTTTCATATGTGGACTGACCTCTGGGTCTAACTTCATGAAGTACACAACTGGAAGCTTCCCTAATTTGTCTTCAAAAGGATCAGCATAGGTGAAAAAAATATACTGGGCAAAATTAAAGTAGTGGTCTTAAGCTAACATGGTGGACTTCCTTATTAAATGAAAGCCGTCTCATTTTCAAACTGTCTCTGAACCTTAATAATGACTGGACATGCCTGTTGACCACATAAAATAACAAGATGTAGCTTCTTCTCGCAGAGTAACATAAAAGCATTACTGAGCCTTTGGTTTGAATTTCTTTACCTCCATAAGCAATAAGCTTTGCACTCTTTGCCAAATCAAGTCTTTCATCATGATAAACTCTAGCAAATGTTTCTGCTGACATAACATTGCATTTGGAACCTATGTCAACTTTGAGGTCTATGGGTTTGCCATTTATCCAAACAGTACAAAAGACTTCATTCTTGGCCCTTAAATCTACTGCATTGGCTGTTTCATGAAACACTGACACACCATCGATATAAAGAGTAGGGTTGCAGCTTTCTAATTCATCAACTCATTTCTTAAAATGTTCCCTCTTAATAAGAGTGTGGGCCTTTTGATTTATAAAACCTTTTGAAATTATTTCATTTATTGCATTTGTGGCATTTTTGGCTAAAAGCTAAACATTTCTCCCTTTTAGATTCATGACTTCCACCACAATTACATCAGTTGGCAATGAAACCAGGTTGACACTCATGCTTTGAGTTTGCTGACTTACTCTTATGCTTCACTGAGACTGTGTGAACTTTGGAATTTTCTGGAAAGTTCGGGGGTTTACCAGTGAGTGCTGCAGGGACTACAGTTGCTGTCTTGTGCTTGGGCCTGTTCCTTTTAACTACATGCTGCATGCTATCAACATGAGCTTTATCACTGTGCCTTCTAGAGCTACTCTCATTTGAAGCATACATGTGTGCTTTTCTGTGACATAGATGACAAGCAGGTGGGGTATTTCATTTAGATGCTTTAATACAAAGGAACACATCAGGGTGAATAGCAGCATCATTAAATATGGATGAACTGGTTAACAGACAAACCTTACATACATACATGCTTACATCTCAACAGCTTACTACAAAATGGCAGTCAGACTTGCACATGCTCAGTATTTATAAACTTATGCAAGCCCTTGGATAGCTTCGTAAAGGTACATACACACACATTGATCTACAGATGCCAACAGGATAAGTAAATGTAGGCGTCATTAAACATTTGACATAATAGATTAAGGACAGCTAAACCCAGAATAGAAAGGAACAGCATCAAGAAAAAGCTACAGGCAGAAATGATAAGTTAACTTAAAAATGTCACAATATATTATTATACACACATATGTAATAAATCTTTAACAGAAAAAGTGTATTAGAAATTTTGTGCACACATTTAGTCTAAATGCCAGACTCTGAAACCATCTGAATATGTGTTACAGAAATGTCTTGCATCTTGTTCATGATATGGATCTTGCTGAATTTCTGTTATACTCCTCTAAATTCTGCTGCTATGACCTTACATACTCCCGTGAGCTCTGCTGTTATGATTTTGATATGAGTCCTGTTGCTATGCTCTGACATGGTCTTTGAGCTCTAATGCAATGGTTTGACATGCTCTTGTGAGCTCTGCTGGTGTGATCTGGCATCCTTTTAATGGGATTTTATTGGGAGTTGGGATGCTGTGTTCCTGATGTCAGTTTATCAGTTTGGCTCTTGATATCCACCTGTGGGTTCTGCTGCTGTGCTCTGGCATGATCTGTGAGCTGATTTACTATGCTGAACATGCTCCTGTTTGCTCTGCTTTTGTGCTCTGGCATGATCTGTGAGCTGTTTTACTATGCTGAACATGGTCCTTATACTGAACATGCACCTGTTTGTTCTGCTTTTGTGCTCTGGCATGATCTGTGAGCTGTTTTACTATGCTGAACATGCTCCTGTTTGCTCTGCTTTTGTGCTCTGGCATGATGTGTGAGCTGTTTTACTGTGCTGAACATGCTCATGTTTGCTCTGCTTTTGTGCTCTGGCATGATCTGTGAGCTGATTTACTCTGCTGGACATGCTCCTGTTTGCTCTGCTTTTGTGCTCTGGTATAATCTGTGAGCTGTTTTACTATGTTGAACATGCTCCTGTTTTATCTGCTTTTATGCTATGGCATGATCTGTGAGCTGATTTACTATGCTGAATATGCTCCTCTTTGCTCTGCTTTTGTGCTTTGGCATGATCTATGAGCTGTTTTACTATGCTGAACATGCTCCTGTTTGCTCTGCTTTTCTGCTCTGGCATGATCTGTAAGCTGTTTTACTATGCTGAACATGCTCCTGTTTGATCTGCTTTTATGCTCTGGCATGATCTGTGTGCTGAACATGCTCCTGTTTGCTCTGCTTTTGTGCTCTGGCATGATCTGTGAGCTGATTTACTGTGCTGAACATGCTCCTGTTTGCTCTGCTTTTGTGCCCTGGCATGATCTGTGAGCTGTTTTACTATGCTGAATATGCTCCTGTTTGTTCTGCTTTTGTGCTCCGGCATGATCTGTATGCTGATTTACTATGCTGAACATGCTCCTGCTTGCTTTGCTTTTGTGCTCTGGCATGATCTGTGAGCTGTTTTACTGTGCTCAACATGCTCCTGTTTGCTGTGCTTCTGTGCTCTGTCATGATCTTTGAGCTGTTTTACTGTGCTCAACATGCTCCTGTTTGCACTGCTTTTGTGCTCTTGCATGATCTGTGAGCTGTTATACTGTGCTGAGCATGCTCCTGTTTGCTCTACGTTTGTGCTATGGCATGATCAGTGAGCTGATTTACTATGCTGAACATGCTCCTATTTGCACTGCTTTTGTGCTCTGGCATGATCTGTGAGCTGATTTACTATGCTGAAAATGCTCCTGTTTGCTCTGCTTTTGTGCTCTGGCATGATCTGTGAGCTGTTTTACTATGCTGAACATGCTCCTGTTTGCTCTGCTTTTCTGCTATTGCATGAGCTGTGAGCTGATTTACTATGCTGAACATGCTCCCGTTGCTCCGCTTTTGTGCTCTGGCATGATCTGTGAGCTGATTTACTGTGCTGAACGTGGTCCTGTTTGCTCTGCTTTTCTGTTCTGGCATGATCTGTGAGCTGTTTTACTGTGCTGAGCATGCTCCTGTTTGCTCTACGTTTGTGCTATGGCATGATCAGTGAGCTGATTTACTATGCTGAACATGCTCCTATTTGCACTGCTTTTGTGCTCTGGCATGATCTGTGAGCTGATTTACTATGCTGAAAATGCTCCTGTTTGCTCTGCTTTTGTGCTCTGGCATGATCTGTGAGCTGTTTTACTATGCTGAACATGCTCCTGTTTGCTCTGCTTTTCTGCTATTGCATGAGCTGTGAGCTGATTTACTATGCTGAACATGCTCCCGTTGCTCCGCTTTTGTGCTCTGGCATGATCTGTGAGCTGATTTACTGTGCTGAACGTGGTCCTGTTTGCTCTGCTTTTCTGTTCTGGCATGATCTGTGAGCTGTTTTACTGTGCTGAGCATGCTCCTGTTTGCTCTGCTTTTGTGCTCTGGCATGATCTGTGAGCTAATTTACTATGCTGAACATGCTCCTGTTTGCTCTGCTTTTGTGCTCTGGCATGATCTGTGTGCTGTTTTACTATGCTGAACATGCTCCTGTTTGCTCTGCTTTTGTGCTGTGTCATGATCTGTGAGCTGATTTACTATGCTGAATATGCTCCTGTTTGCTCTGCTTTTCTGTCCTGGCATGATCTGTGAGCTGTTTAACTATGCTGAACATGCTCCTGTTTGATCTGCTTTTGTGCTCTGGCATGATCTGTGAGCTGTTTTATGATGCTGAAGATGCTCCTTTTTGCTCTTTTTTTGTGCTCTGACATGATCTGTGAGCTGATTTACTGTGCTGAAAATGTTCCTGTTTGCTCTGCTTTGTGCTCTGGCATGATCTGTGAGCTGATTTACTATGCTGGACATGCTCCTGTTTGCTCTGCCTTTGTGCTCTGGCATGGTCTGTGATCTGATTTATTCTGCTGGACATGCTCCAGTTTGCTCTGCTTTTCTGCTCTGGGATGATCTGTGAGCTGTTTTACTGTGCTGCACATGCTCCTGTTTGCTCTGCCTTTGTGCTCTGGCATTATCTGTGAGCTGTTTTACTATGCCAAACATGCTCCTGTTTGATCTGCTTTTATACTCTGGCATGATCTGTGAGCTGATTTACTATGCTGAACATGCTCCTGTTTGCTGTGCTTTTGTGCTCTGGTATGACTTGTGAGCTGATTTACTGTGCTGAACATGCTCCTGTTTGCTCTGCTTTTCTGCTCTGGCATGATCTGTGAGCTGTTTTACTATGCTGAACATGCTCTTGTTTGCTCTGCTTTTGTGCTCTGGCATGATCTGTATGCTGATTTACTGTGCTGAACATGCTCCTGTCTGCTCTAATTTTGTGCTCTGGCATGATATGTGAGCTGTTTTACTGTGCTCAACATGCTCCTGTTTGCTCTGCTTTTGTGTTCTGGCATGATCTATGAGCTGTTTTACTGTGCTCTACATGCTCCTGTTTGCACTGCTTTTCTGCTCTGGCAAGATCTGTGAGCTGTTTTACTGTGCTGAGCATGCCCCTGTTTACTCTTCTTTTGTGCTCTGGTATGATCTGTGAGCTGTCTTACTGTGCTGAACATGCCCCTGTTTGCTCTGCGTTTGTGCTCTGGCATGATCTGTGAACTTTTATACTGTTCTGAACATGCTCCTGTTTGCTCTGCTTTTGTGCTCTGGCATGATCTGTGAGCTGTTTTATTGTGCTAAACATGCTCTTCTTTGCACTGCTTTTATGCTCTGGCATGATCTGTGAGTTGTTTTACTGTGCTGAACATGCTCCTCTTTGCCCTGCTTTTGTGCTTTGGCATGATCTGTGAGCTGTTTTACAATGCTCAACATGCTCCTGTTTGCTGTGCTTCTGTGCTCTGTCATGATCTTTGAGCTGTTTTACTGTGCTCAACATGCTCCTGTTTGCACTGCTTTTGTGCTCTTGCATGATCTGTGAGCTGTTATACTGTGCTGAGCATGCTCCTGTTTGCTCTACGTTTGTGCTATGGCATGATCAGTGAGCTGATTTACTATGCTGAACATGCTCCTATTTGCACTGCTTTTGTGCTCTGGCATGATCTGTGAGCTGATTTACTATGCTGAAAATGCTCCTGTTTGCTCTGCTTTTGTGCTCTGGCATGATCTGTGAGCTGTTTTACTATGCTGAACATGCTCCTGTTTGCTCTGCTTTTGTGCTATCGCATGAGCTGTGAGCTGATTTACTATGCTGAACATGCTCCCGTTTGCTCTGCTTTTGTGCTCTGGCATGATCTGTGAGCTGATTTACTGTGCTGAACATGGTCCTGTTTGCTCTGCTTTTCTGTTCTGGCATGATCTGTGAGCTGTTTTACTGTGCTGAACATTCTCCTGTTTGCTCTGCTTTTGTGCTATGGCATGATCAGTGAGCTGATTTACTATGCTGAACATGCTCCTGTTTGCTCTGCTTTTGTGCTCTGGCATGATCTGTGAGTGGATTTACTATGCTTAACATGCTCCTGTTTGCTCTGCTTTTGTGCTCTGGCATGATCTGTGAGCTGTTTTACTATGCTGAACATGCTCCTGTTTGCTCTGCTTTTGTGCTCTGGCATGATCTGTGAGCTGATTTACTATGCTGAACATGCTCCTGTTTGCTCTGCTTTTGTGCTCTGGCATGATCTGTGAGCTGATTTACTGTGCTGAACATCGTCCTGTATGCTCTGCCTTTGTGCTCTGGCATGATCTGTGAGCTGTTTTACTGTGCTGAACATGCTCCTGTTTGCTCTGCTTTTGTGCTCTGGCATGATCTGTGAGCTGTTTTACTATGCTGAACATGCTCCTGTTTGCTCTGCTTTTGTGCTCTGGCATGATCTGTGAGCTGTTTTACTATGCTGAACATGCTCCTGTTTGCTCTGCTTTTGTGCTATCGCATGAGCTGTGAGCTGATTTACTATGCTGAACATGCTCCGGTTTGCTCTGCTTTTCTGTCCTGGCATGATCTGTGAGCTGTTTTACTATGCTGAACACGCTCCTGTTTGATCTGCTTTTGTGCTTTGGTATGATCTGTTAGCTGTTTTACGATGATGAAGATGCTCCTTTTTGCTCTTCTTTTGTTCTCTGACATGATCTGTGAGCTGATTTACTGTGCTGAACATGCTCCTGTTTGCTCTGCTTTTTTGCTCTGGCATGATCTGTGAGCTGATTTACTGTGCTGAACTTGCTGCTGTTTGCTCTGCTTTGTGCTCTGGCATGATCTGTGAGTTGATTTACTCTGTTGGACATGCTCCCGTTTGCTCTGCTTTTGTGCTCTGGCATGATCTCTGAGCTGTTTTACTGTGCTGAACATGCTCCTGTTTGCTCTGATTTTGTGCTCTGGCATGATCTGTGAGCTGTTTTACTATGCTGAACATGCTCCTGTTTGATCTGCTTTTATGCTCTGACATGATCTATGAGCTGATTTACTATGCTGAACATGCTCCTGTTTGCTCTGCTTTTGTGCTTTGGCATGACTTGTGAGATGATTTACTGTGCTGAACATGCTCCTGTTTGCTCTGCTTTTCTGCTCTGGCATGATCTGTGAGCTGTTTTACTATGCTGAACATGCTCTTGTTTGCTCTGCTTTTGTGCTCTGGCATGATCTGTATGGTGATTTACTGTGCTGAACATGCTCCTGTCTGCTCTAATTTTGTGCTCTGGCATGATATGTGAGCTGTTTTACTGTGCTCAACATGCTCCTGTTTGCTCTGCTTTTGTGTTCTGGCATGATCTTTGAGCTGTTTTACTGTGCTCAACATGCTCCTGTTTGCACTGCTTTTCTGCTCTGGCAAGATCTGTGAGCTGTTTTACTGTGCTGAGCATGCCCCTGTTTGCTCTGCTTTTGTGCTCTGGCATGATCTGTGAGCTGTCTTACTGTGCTGAACATGCCCCTGTTTGCTCTGCTTTTGTGCTCTGGCATGATCTGTGAGCTTTTATACTGTTCTGAACATGCTCCTGTTTGCTCTGCTTTTGTGCTCTGGCATAATCTGTGAGCTGTTTTATTGTGCTAAACATGCTCCTCTTTGCACTGCTTTTGTGCTTTGGCATGATCTGTAAGTTGTTTTACTGTGCTGAACATGCTCCTGTTTGCCCTGCTTTTGTGCTCTGGCATGATCTGTGAGCTGTTTTACAATGCTGAACATGCTCCTGTTTGCTCTGCTTTTGTGCTCTGGCATGATCTGTGAGCTGATTTACTATGCTGAACATGCTCCTGTTTGCTCTGCTTTTGTGCTCTGGCATGATCTGTGAGCTATTTTACTTTGCTGAACATGCTCCTGTTTGCTTTGCTTTTGTGCTCTCATGATCTATGAGCTGATTTACTATGCTGAACATGCTTATGTTTGCTTTGCTTTTGTGCTCTGGCATGATCTGTGAGCTGTTTTACTGTGCTGAACATGCTACTGTTTGCTCTGCTTTTGTTCTCTGGCATGATGTGTGGTTATTTTGCTATGCTGAACATGCTCCTGTTTGCTCTGCTTTGGTGCTCTGGCATGATCTGTGAGCTGTTTTACTGTGCTGAACATTTTCCTGTTTGCTCTGCTTTTGTGCTCTGGCATGATCTGTGAGCTGTTTTACTATGCTGAACATACTCCTGTTTGCTCTGCTTTTGTGCTCTGGCATGATCTCTGAGCTGATTTACTATGCTGAACCTGCTCATGATTGCTCTAATTTTATGCTCTGGCGTGATCTGTGAGCTGATTTACTAAGCTGAACATGCTCCTGTTTGCTCTGCTTTTGTGCTCAGGCATGATCTCTGAGCTGTTTTACTATGCTGAACATGCTCTTGTTTGCTCTGCTTTTGTGCTCTGGCGTGATCTGTGAGCTGATTTACTTTACTAAACATGCTCCTGTTTGCTCTGCTTTTCTGCTATGGCATGATCTGTGAGCTGATTTACTATGCTGAACATGCTCCTGTTTGCTCTGCTTTTGTGCTCTCATGATCTATGAGCTGATTTACTATGCTGAACATGCTTCTGTTTGCTTTGCTTTTGTGCTCTGGCATGATCTGTGAGCTGTTTTACTTTGCTGAACATGCTCCTGTTTGCTCTGCTTTTGTGCTCTCATGATCTATGAGCTGATTTACTATGCTGAACATGCTTCTGTTTGCTTTGCTTTTGTGCTCTGGCATGATGTGTGTTTGTTTTGCTATGCTGAACATGCTCCTGTTTGCTCAGCTTTTGTGCTCTGGCATGATCTGTGAGCTGTTTTTCTATGCAGAATATTCTCCTGTTTGCTCTGCTTTTGTGCTCTGGCATGATCTGTGAGCAGTTTTACTATGCTGAACATACTCCTGTTTGCTCTGCTTTTGTGCTCTGGCATGATCTGTGAGCTGATTTGCTATGCTGAACCTGCTCATCTTTGTTCTAATTTTATGCTCTGGCATGATCTGTGATCTGATTTACTATGCTGAACATGCTCCTGTTTGCTCTGCTTTTGTGCTCTGGCATGATCTGTGAGCTGTTTTACTTTGCTGAAAATGCTCCTGTTTGCTCTGTTTTTGTGCTCTGGCATGATCTGTGAGCTGATTTACTATGCTAAGCATGCTCCTGTTTGCTCTGCATTTGTGCTCTGGCATGATCTGTGAGCTGTTTTACTATGCTGAACATGCTCCTGTTTGCTCTGCTTTTATGCTCTGGCATGATCTGAGAGCTGATTTACTGTGCTGAACATGCTCCTGTTTGCTCTGCTTTTCTGCTGTGGCATGATCTGTGAGTTGTTTTACTGTGCTCAACATGCTCCTGTTTGCTCTGCTTTTGTGCTCTGGCATGATCTTTGAGCTGTTTTACTGTACTCAGCATGCTCCTGTTTGCACTGCTTTTGTGCTCTGGCATGATCTGTGAGCTGTTTTACTGTGCTGAGCATGCTCCTTTTTGCTCTGCTTTTGTTCTCTGGCATGATCTGTCAGCTGGTTTACTGTGCTGAACATGCTCCTGTTTCCTCTGCTTTTGTGCCCTGGCATGATCTGTGAGCTGTTTTACTGTTCTGAACATGCTCCTGTTTGCTCTGCTTTTGTGCTCTGGCATGATCTGTGAGCAGTTTCACTATGTTGAACATGCTCCTGTTTGCTCTGCTTTTGTTCTCTGGCATGATCTGTCAGCTGGTTTACTGTGTTGAACATGCTCCTGTTTCCTCTGCTTTTGTGCCCTGGCATGATCTGTGAGCTGTTTTACTGTTCTGAACATGCTCCTGTTTGCTCTGCTTTTGTGCTCTGGCATGATCTGTGAGCTGTTTTACTATGCTGAACATGCTCCTGTTTGCCCTTCTTTTGTGCTCTGGGATGATCTGTGAGCTATTTTACTATTCTGAACATACTCCTGTTTGCTCTGCTTTTGTGCTCTGGCATGATCTGTGAGCTGTTTTACTGTGCTAAACATGCCCCTCTTTGCACTGCTTTTGTGCTATGGCATGATCTGTGAGTTGTTTTACTGTGCTGAACATGCTCCTGTTTGCTCTGATTTTGTGCTCTGGCATGATCTGTGAACTGTTTTACTGTGCTGAACATGCTCCTGTTTGCTTTGCTTTTGTGCTCTAGCATAATCTGTGAGCTGATTTACTATGCTGAACATGCTCCTGTTTGCTCTGGCTTTGTGCTCTGGCATGATCTGTGAGCTGTTTTACTATGCTGATCATGCTCCTGTTTGCTCTGGTTTTCTGCTCTGGCATGATCTATGAGTTGATTTACTATGCTGAACATGCTTCTGTTTGCTTTGCTTTTGTGCTCTGGCATGATCTGTGAGCTGTTTTACTGTGCTGAACATGCTCCTGTTTGCTCTGCTTTTTTGCTCTGGCATGATCTGTGAGTTGTTTAACTATGCTGAACATGCTCCTGTTTGCTCTGCTTTTGTGCTCTGGCATGATCTGTGAGCTGTTTTACTATGCTGAACATGCTCCTGTTTGCTCTGCTTTTGTGCTCTGGCATGATTGTGAGCTGTTTTACTATGCCGAACATGTTACTGTTTGCTCTTCTTTTGTGCTCTGGCATGATCTGTGAGCTGATTTACTATGCTTAACATGCTCCTGTTTGCTCTTCTTTTGTGCTCTGGCATGATCTGTGAGCTGTTTTGCTGTGCGGAGCATGCTCCTGTTTGCTCTGCTTTTGTGCTCTTGCATGATCCATGAACTGTTTTACTATGATGAACTTGCCCCTGTTTGCTCTGCTTTTGTGCTCTGGCATGATCTGTGAGCTGATTTACTATGCTGAACATGCTCCTGTTTGCTCTGCTTTTGTGCTCTGGCATAATCTGTGAGCTGTTTTACTTTGCTGAACATGCTCCTGTTTGCTCTGCTTTTGTGCTCTGGCATGATCTATGAGCTGATTTACTATGCTGAACATGCTTCTATTTGCTTTGCTTTTGTGCTCTGGCATGATTTGTGAGCTGTTTTACTGTGCTGAACATGCTCCTGTTTGCTCTGCTTTTGTGCTCTGGCATGATCTGTGAGTTATTTTACTATGCTGAACATGCTCCTGTTTGCTCTGCTTTTGTGCTCTGGCATGATCTGTGAGCTGTTTTACTATGCGGAACATGCTCCTGTTTGCTCTGCTTTTATGCTCTGGCATGATCTGTGAGCTGATTTACTATGCTGAACCTGCTCATGTTTGCTCTAATTTTATACTCTGGCATGATCTGTGAGCTGTTTTACTATGCTGAACATGCTCCTGTTTGCTCTGCTTTTGTGCTCTGGCGTGATCTGTGAGCTGATTTACTATGCTAAACATGCTCCTGTTTGCTCTGCTTTTGTGCTATGGCATGATCTGTGAGCTGATTTACTATGCTGAATATGCTCCTGTTTGCTCTGCTTTTGTGCTCTGTCATGATCTGTGAGCTGTTTTCTTATGCTGAACATGCTCCTGTTTGCTCTGCTTTTCTGCTCCTGCATGATCTGTGAGCTGATTTACTGTGCTGAACATGGTCCTGTTTGCTCTGCTGTTCTGCTCTGGCATGATCTGTGAGCTGATTTACTGTGCTGAACATGCTCCGGTTTGCTCTGCTTTTCTGTCCTGGCATGATCTGTGAGCTGTTTTACTATGCTGAACATGCTCCTGTTTGATCTGCTTTTGTGCTCTGGCATGATCTGTGAGCTGATTTACTGTGCTGAACATGCTCCTGTTTGCTCTGCTTTTTTGCTCTGGCATGATCTGTGAGTTGATTTACTCTGCTGAACATGCTCCCGGTTTTCTCTGCTTTTGTGCTCTGGCATGATCTGTGAGCTGTTTTACTGTGCTGAACATGCTCCTGTTTGATCTGCTTTTATGCTCTGACATGATCTATGAGCTGATTTACTATGCTGAACATGCTCCTGTTTGCTCTGCTTTTGTGCTTTGGCATGATCTGTCAGCTGTTTTACTATGCTGAACATGCTCCTGTTTGCTCTGCTTTTCTACTCTGGCATGATCTGTGAGCTGATTTACTGTGCTGAACATGCTCCTGTTTGCTCTGCTTTTCTACTCTGGCATGATCTGTGAGCTGTTTTACTGTGCTGAACATGCTCCTGTTTGCTCTATTTTTGTGCTCTGGCATGATCTGTATGCCGATTTACTATGCTGAACATGCTCCTGTTTGCTCTGCTTTTGTGCTCTGGCATGATCTTTGAGCTGTTTTACTGTGCTCAACATGCTCCTGTATGCACTGCTTTTGTGCTCTGGCATGATCTGTGAATTGTTTTACTATGCTGAACATGCTTCTGTTTGCTCTGCTTTTGTGCTATGGCATGATCTGTGAGCTGTTTTACTATGCTGAACATGCTCCTGATTGCTCTGCTTTTGTGCTCTGGCATTATCTGTGAGCTGTTTTGCTATGCTGAGCATGTTCCTGTTTGCTCTTCTTTTGTGCTCTGGCATGATCTGTGAGCTGATTTACTATGCTAAACCTGCTCCTGTTTGCTTTACTTTTGTTCTCTGGCATGATCTGTGAGCTGTTTTGCTGTGCGGAGCATGCTCCTGTTTTCTCTGCTTTTGTGCTCTGGCATGATCTATGAGGTGTTTTCTGTGCTGAATATGCTCCTGTTTGCTCTGCTTTTGTGCTCTGGCATGATCTGTGAGCTGTTTTACTATGCTGAACATGCTCCTGTTTGCTCTGCTTTTGTGCTCTGGCATGATCTGTGAGCTGTTCTACTGTGCTGAACATGCTCCTGTTTGCTCTGCTTTTGTGCTCTGGCATGATCTATGAACTGTGCTGCTATGCTGAACATGCTGCTGTGGCTGTGGTGCAGTACTCCTGTCTCGTGCTGTCTTAGTGCTACTTGCCATGCTATTTGCACTACTACATTGCCTCAGGCATGCCTTTGTCACCCGCCTTGATGAGCTGTTTGCATGCTTGTTATCTGTTCTTGTGAACTGTTGTGTTATTGTAAAATGATACTATAAGCTCTGATGCTATCTCTGTTACTGCCATGTTCTTTCAACCTTGCCGATGCATTCATGTGAGACTTTTTTAATTCTGCTGCTGCTTATATGAGTTATGCTGCTGTTTTCCTATCATGCTACAGTAAGCTTTGCTGTTTTTTCTCCAGGTATGTTACAGTAACCTATTTTGTTATTCTGGTATGCTACTGTGAGCTGTGCTGCTGTTCCCTGGTGTATGCTTTTGTGTTTTGCTAAACTAAGGGTTTCGTGCTGTTTTCAGCTGTGGTGTTTTCCCAGTATCCTACTGTTCAGTCTGCTGTCATTTTCCTGAAATGCTCCTGTGAGATCTTACGCTGTTTTTCACATGCTACTGTGCCTCTAACATGTGAAATCTGCTCCTGGCAATTGACATCAGCACACCCGCCCAGCAAACAGACAGCATGTAATGCATGTGTAAGCATTACTGGATGGGAGAAAGAAGACTGATTTTACTGTCCCGGTTAATTTATGCTTTGTGTTTCCTGCTTAGCTGCTCATAGCAGCTAGCTAAGTATCTCATGGAGGAAGAACCCAGGAATGCACACCCTAAGGATAGGCACCAAGCATCATACAAGTCAGAGGAAAGTCCTTAAGCTGTATTTAATAAGCTTCGGGGGCAGACAACATACTAATTAGAAAAATAATTCATCTCCAAATATGTAGTTCACTAAATACTGTAAAGAATTATTTATAAATGGGATCTGAAAAAAAACCTGTTCTGTTCACAACATCTTTACTTCTACTGCAGACATTGTTATGACTGACATCCTGACTCACAAAAAAATAACTGCATGATTTTCCACAAAGTAAGTCTTAATGTACAGAAGAACCTTAAATAGAAATTATGGTGTGCAAATGTCATAATGGCAATACGATTCTTGTTAAACAGTAGCAAATAGCATAACAGCAACATTACTCACCAGTTTCCATGTGTTGCCCTTCTAATCACCCACATAACCACACTCAAGCAATGCTCACAGCTGTAGTACAGCTGTAAGTATTGTTATGTGGAGATGCTAGCTCTGTGACCAAATGGGTTTTAGGATTTTATATATAAGTTTGTGATCTAGCTGACATCTCAGATGCTCAGGTAAAAGCCGCCCTCTCCAAAGCAAAAAACACAGCATCAATGGGACCAGACGGTGTCCCGGGCTGCGACCTACATGAACTCCAAGAATAGCTAAACCCAAACATAAAACTACTGTTCAATCTCAGCCTTACTACAGGATATGTACCCAAAGAGTGGCGTACAGCAACAGTGGTCCCTCTCCACAAAGGTGGTGCCTCAACGGATCCTGGAAACTATTGTCCCATAAGCCTGACTAGCTTGGTCTGCAAAACTATGGAAAGGATCATCATGGAGCTCATAAATAAAGATATTGGGGACTTACAGACACTGGATCCTACCCAGTTTGGCTTTGTTAAGGGCAGATCCTGCCTCTTAAACCTGGTCGATTTCTTTGAAACAGTCACCAAGGCCATTGACGAGGGGAAGGTGGTCCATACAGCCTACCTGGACCTAGCAAAAGCCTTCGATACAATACCCCACTCGGGCATTATAGATAAGCTCACCAGCTTAAACATAAACCCCTATGTCACTAGATGGGTTGCAAACTGGCTCAAGGACAGAACCCACATGGTTAGAATTGCTGGAGCCATGTAGGATTCCAAACCAGTTACAAGTGGTGTCCCACAAGGCTCAGTCCTGGGACCTCTCTTGTTCGGTATATATTTCTCGGAGGTACAGGCCAACATGGAAGGATTGTGGCTGACCAAGTTTGAAGATGACTGCAAACTAGGTGCCTTAATCGACTCTCCAGTCGACACAAGCATCCTACAAAAGGGCCTCATAGAAACAGACAACTGGTGCCAGAGCCATGGCTCCAAGCTAAATGCCAAAAAGTGTATAGTCATCCCCTTTGGCAAAAACAAAGTGCCCACAAATTACCACATAGGTGGTAATCCATTAAGTATGGAAGACGTAATTAGGGACCTGGGGACCCAAGATGATAGCAATCTCTCATTTGAAAACCACGTGGCCAAAGTGGTTAGAAAAACATTTTATATAGCCCACCTAATCATGAAGGGATTCACATCTAGATCAGGGGAGGTCATCGTGCCTCTTTACTCATCCCTCATCAGGTCCATAATTGAGTACAATGCCCCTTTTGGGATGTACCTTACCAGACACCTGCAGCAACTGGAAAGACCCCAAAAGTACCTCACCAAGAGGATCAAAGGGCTCAAACAGATGCCATATGCTGCCTGGTTAAAGAAACTCCAGCTCTACTCAGTGGCATTCTGCCTGCTCAGAGGCGATCTGTGCCTGATGTATAAAGCCATGTCCAACACAGAATTAATGGACATGCTGCACCTCAGAAAATCCAAATCCCATCGAGCTACATGCTCGAGAGACTCGAACCTCAGCACTGAAATAAATAGGACATGCTGGAGGGAATGATTCATTCCCCAGATGCTCCCTTCACTCTGGAATAAAATCCCAGTCCAGGTTAGGCAGAGTCCCTCATTGACTCTCTTCAAGAGGAATCTTGATGAGTGGATGGGAGATCATAGGTTTACCCCGGGTATCACTTCTGTGTCAGTGTTAGACAGAGGCACAGTATACTAACCTCGAAAAAGGGCATAGCAAAATTCATTTAAAATGGGTGGCAAAAGCCAAACACACTCTGGCTAAGTTTATAAATGCCCTAGGGCTGATAGCCTAGTATGAACCTATGAACCTATGAGCAGCATGTCTATCTTATATCTCTTCACTGCTAAGGCCTTAGCTGAACATGGTGTCTAAACTAGTAATGGCATTATCAGAATTCCAGTTTATAGATATGCCTGATTAGGGGACATTGTACTGAATGATAGGTTGGATTAATGCAGAATACAGCAGAACAATTATCCCCTTGGACCTAGGTGCCATACCTTTGTTTATAAGTTGCACAATATAGAATAAATTTGTCACCATATAGACACATGATGGTCAAAGGCTAGATTACTGCCTACATGTATCCCCAGGTCCCTGATGAATGGGAAAACTCTTAAGGATGTGTTGTCAATATGATAGTTACTAGGGGTGGCCAACTTCCTGTAGGATACTATTACGCATTTCTTGGCAATAATTTTAGTCCAGGGCTCTGACACCAATTATTTGTCTGAGTCAGCTCTTCTTGTAGTCCATTAGTGTCATTGGGGGATTCTATGACTGGTCCTAATTTGCAGTTGCCTGAAAATTTGGTTAGCCAAAGGCTCTTGATGTTGCCCTTCACGTCAGATAACTAGATACCAAAAAGGAGTTGGACCCAGGACAGATTCCTGAGGGATTTTGCTAGTGACTGGCCTCTTTGTAGAGGTGGATTCACCCATTCTAACTTCCTGGATCCTATCTGTGATCCAGCTGGCTACACACTGGGTGACATAAGGGTTTATACCAAACTTCTTGAGTTTTCAACAATTTCTGATTGGGGTATTGTACCAAATGCCTTGCCAGGTTGATATGCAGTGTGAACCATTTTGATCTTACAGTGCTTTGGTGACCTCAAAGAAGCCCACCAGGTTGAGTAAGTGCCCTTGATGAAACCAAACTGGGTTGGGTTCATTGTCCGGTGGTTTCCTATTCTACAAATAATTTCCATAATAATTTTTTCCATGGATTTGTATGTGAGACTAGTGAGACATATGGATCAGTAGTTTCCAGGGTCTGTAGATGACCCCACGCTGTGCAAAGGGATGACTGTTGCTATTCCTTATTCATGAGACACAAAGTCTGTTTAGAGGCTATGGTTAAACAGTGATTCCATAGGTCCTGATAGGTCATGTTTCATGGTATTTAGAAGGCATCCTGGGATATTGTCTGGGCCCACTGATGCAGTATTCTTGGTCTTAGATAGAGCATTAAGGACCTGTCCCCTAGTAATAGTAGGGGAGTTATATTTGCTGGTATTCCCTGAGAGAAGGCTGGGAGGAGGGAAAGGTAGAGTTGAATTTATGTGTCAGTAGGTTTTCTACATCTTCTGGCTCAGTATAGGTGCTTCCACTAACAATGAGCTCTACACAGAACTGTCTATTGCCTTTGAAGTTGCAGTCATAGCTAAAGAATACCTTGTGCATGTCTTTGGGCTGGGTGGCCAAATTTTCTTCAGTTTGGCTTTGATAGATTTTATTTCTCCTCTGAATTGTTGGTTTAGTTAGATGAGATTACTTTTGTCCTGCTGGGTTCTACAAATCCTATTTTATGCCATGATTTCCATGCTTCTGTTATACAGCCTATTAATACTGTGATTCCACTGGGGTGACTTTGTTTTTTTCATGCTCCTGTTATACAGCCTATTAATATTGTGATTCCACTAGGGTGACATTGTTTTTTTTCATGCTTCTGTTATACAGCCTATTAATATTGTGATTCCACTAGGGTGACTTTGTTTTTTTCATACTTCTGTTATACAGCCTATTAGTATTGTGATTCCACTAGGGTGTCTTTGTTTTTTTCATGCTTCTGTTATACAGCCTATTAATATTGTGATTCCACTAGGGTGACTTTGTTTTTTTCATGCTTCTGTTTTACAGCCTATTAATATTGTGATTCCACTAGGGTGACTTTGTTTTTTTCATGCTTCTGTTTTACAGCCTATTAATATTGTGATTCCACTAGGGTGACTTTGTTTTATTCATGCTTCTGTTTTACAGCCTATTAATATTGTGATTCCACTAAAGTGACTTTGTTTTTTTCATGCTTCTGTTATACAGCCTATTAATATTGTGATTCCACTCGGGTGACTTTGTTTTTTTCATGCTTCTGTTATACAGCCTATTAATATTGTGATTCCACTAGGGTGACATTGTTTTTTTTCATGCTTCTGTTATACAGCCTATTAGTATTGTGATTCCACTAGGGTGACTGTTTTTTTTTATGCTTCTGTTATACAGCCTATTAATATTGTGATTCCGCTAGGGTGACTTTGTTTTTTTCATGCTCCTGTTATACAGCCTATTAATATTGTAATTCCACTAGGGTGACTTTGTTTTTTCCATGCTTCTGTTATACAGCCTATTAATATTGTGATTCCACTAGGGTGACTTTGTTTTTTTCATGCTTCTGTTATACAGCCTATTAATATTGTGATTCCACTAGGGTGACTTTGTTTTTTTCATGCTTCTGTTATACAGCCTATTAATATTGTGATTCCACTAGGGTGACTTTGTTTTTTAATGCTTCTGTTATACAGCCTATTAATATTGTGATTCCACTAGGGTGACTTTGTTTTTTTTATGCTTCTGTTATACAGCCTATTAATATTGTGATTCCACTAGGGTGACTTTGTTTTTTTCATGCTTCTGTTATACAGCCTATTAATATCGTGATTCCACTAGGGCGACTTTGTTTTTTTCATGCTTCTATTATACAGCCTATTAATATTGTGATTCCTCTAGGGTGACTTTGTTTTTTTCATGCTTCTGTTATGCAGCCTATTAATATTGTGATTCCACTCGGGTGACTTTGTTTTTTTCATGCTTCTGTTATACAGCCTATTAATATTGTGATTCCAATCGGGTGACTGTTTTTTTCATGCTTCTGTTATACAGCCTATTAATATTGTGAATCCACTAGGGAGACTTTGTTTTTTTCATGCTTCTGTTATACAGCCTATTAATATTGTGATTCCACTAGGGTGACTTTGTTTTTTTCATGCTTCTGTTTTAAGCCTATTAATATTGTGATTCCGCTAGGGTGACTTTGTTTTTTTCATGCTTCTGTTTTACAGCCTATTAATATTGTGATTCCACTAGGGTGACTTTGTTTTTTTCATGCTTCTGTTATACAGCCTATTAATATTGTGATTCCACTCGGGTGACTTTGTTTTTTTCATGCTTCTGTTATACAGCCTATTAATATTGTGATTCCACTAGGGTGTCTTTGTTTTTTTCATGCTTCTGTTATACAGCCTATTAAGATTTTGATTCCACTAGGGTGACTTTGTTTTTTTCATGCTTCTGTTATACAGCCTATTAATATTGTGATTCCACTAGGGTGACTTTGTTTTTTTCATGCTTCTGTTATACAGCCTATTAATATTGTGATTCCACTAGGGTGACTTTGTTTTTTTTCATGCTTCTGTTATACAGCCTATTAATATTGTGATTCCACTAGGGTGACTTTGTTTTTTACATGCTTCTGTTATACAGCCTATTAATATTGTGATTCCACTAGGGTGTCTTTGTTTTTTTCATGCTTCTGTTATACAGCCTATTAATATTGTGATTCCACTAGGGTGACTTTGTTTTTTTCATGCTTCTGTTATACAGCCTATTAATATTGTGATTCCACTAGGGTGACTTTGTTTTTTTCATGCTTCTGTTATACAGCCTATTAATATTGTGATTCCACTAGGGTGTCTTTGTTTTTTTCATGCTTCAGTTATACAGCCTATTAATATCGTGATTCCACTAGGGCGACTTTGTTTTTTTCATGCTTCTATTATACAGCCTATTAATATTGTGATTCCTCTAGGGTGACTTTGTTTTTTTCATGCTTCTGTTATACAGCCTATTAATATTGTGATTCCACTCGGGTGACTTTGTTTTTTTCATGCTTCTGTTATACAGCCTATTAATATTGTGATTCCAATCGGGTGACTGTTTTTTTCATGCTTCTGTTATACAGCCTATTAATATTGTGAATCCACTAGGGAGACTTTGTTTTTTTCATGCTTCTGTTATACAGCCTATTAATATTGTGATTCCACTAGGGTGACTTTGTTTTTTTCATGCTTCTGTTTTAAGCCTATTAATATTGTGATTCCGCTAGGGTGACTTTGTTTTTTTCATGCTTCTGTTTTACAGCCTATTAAGATTTTGATTCCACTAGGGTGACTTTGTTTTTTTCATGCTTCTGTTATACAGCCTATTAATATTGTGATTCCACTAGGGTGACTTTGTTTCTACTTAGTTCTGTAGTTATTCCTGGTGGGTAAAGCTTCCTCTATGCAGCTATTAACATGCTTATATAGGGTTTCTGTGAACAGTTCTACATAGGCAGCTGTATTCTTAGGGTTTAGGAGGGACTTGAAATTTTGCAACTTTATCAAAAGTAGGAAGATGGCCTTAGAGAAGTTCCAGAATATTCCACTGCTATCTGAGGTTCTGGGTTTTATTTTTACTTCAAATGGGTCTGACCTTACCAGAGAGGACATGATTCTAGGGGTGTGTAATGCTCTCCCACCTTAGTGAGGAACAGATCCAGTATGTTTGCTACCCTGGTCATCATATTGACAGTCAGGTCCAGGGAGTTTGGGCTTACAAAATCCAGGAATCTGTATGCCTGCTTGTTTGTTGTCACATATGATTCCTAGTAAATAGTGAAGTAATTAAAATCACCCACAAATATGGTATTGGGTTGGATGTTGCGTATTTCCAGAAAGCTTATATATGTTTTATAGGTTTCCAGGGCCATAGAGCAGGACCTATAGCTTACAGGGAAGTGGTATGGGACTTTGCTATGCCAATTTGAATGTGGAGCAGTTCAAGTGCATTGTCCTGTGTGACCAGCCTTGAAGTATATTTATTTTTGATGTAAATGCAGCCAATTCCACTTTTAGTCCCCCTGCCTGTTTAGTAGATGGTCTAAATGTATGGAAGGTATTATATCATTGTACTGCCGGGGTGCTCTCTGAGGCTTTAACCATATGCCAGTGACAGCACAGACATCAACATTCTTTAGGGTCAGGAGAGCTTGTACGGAGTGTAATTTCTTGTTTAGACTCCTAGGATTGAGCAGTAACACCTTTAGAGTTTCGTAGTTTTGATTTGCTATGTCAGAAGTATTTTCAATTTAGCATTGCCTAAAAAAGACATTATGGGTAGGGCAATGTTTTAGGTTATGTATGAAAGCTTAGAGGGAAGAGGTGCATACTGTCCCTGGCAAAGCAGCATGGTCTGTTAACCATCTCCTTCCATGGTGACAAATACTGCACCCCCTTAGAAGGACACCAGAAATGTATTGAATTATTAAAGTGAGTTATTTTCTGTCGTATTGTGGCATCATCTTTGGAGAAGTTAGAATGTTGCTATATGCTAGACTTATAGTAGCCTGGGGAACATATTCTGAAAGCTCCATGATGTCTTTCTTCATATAGTCTAGGAAGGTACATCTCAGGACATTTGCACCAACACAGAGTTTTATTGAGTCATACTGGAAATTGTGATCCAATGACCTGACTGTGTGCATAAGATGACAGATCCTGGCCCCTGATAAACAACTGACTGTGACTTTCTCCTTAGTCAGCCTAAAGAGAGAGACATTAGTGTGTCTCACAATGGAGTTTTCAATGCCAAAAATGTTGAATTATGTGATGGTTTGCCTTACAGGCTTAGAAGTAGAGTCTCTATGAGATATGGCTGTATGTGTTGATGTGGATGTTGTTTTGAAAGAGTGCATTTGGGATTGCTGAGGGCATTCATTATGTGTGCTTCATCTTGGAGGTCTTTGATGTTTAGGAAGGTTACATTTAAGTGCCTCAGCATATGTGGATCTATGTCTCTTTCGAGTTGTGTGTGTGATGGGTGCAGTATGTGTACTACTGACAACCTGAATGACATTAGGAGTGCTTTTATGTGAAAAATTTGCCTCCAGTGACATTATATAAATACATCTCTCACAAACCTTATCGAGTTGTTTGAGAATTTGCTGGTTATCAGTAAACATAAAGCAATTTCTACATTGCATCAGGATGCTCATATTTACCAAGCTGGTAAAAGACGTAGTGGGGAAGTTCATATCTATGGCAAAAGGGCTCTTTTTCATTTATTACACAGCTGTGGTGAGAATACAGAGTATAGTCAGGGTATCTGGTTTGCAACTCTGGGAGCAGTGGGAGCAGTGCTTGTCACTGTGCAAACTAACACTGCCCAGCTCTGGGAACAGTGTTTGTCACTGCGCAAACTAACTGCCCAACTCTTCTGGGAACAGTGCTTGTCACTGTGCAAACTAACTGCCCAACTCTGGGAACAGTGCTTGTCACTGTGCAAACTAACTGCCCAGTGTACAGTCAGGCATTGGTGAAATTGTATTGGAAAAATGGCATCTCATGGTGCCTTTGTCTATATGGAGCAGCACCAAGCACTTGAGAGGAAACTGTTAAAGTAGACTCCGATAATTTGTTGATGAAGAATTTAGGGAGATATTCTGCAGTTAGATCAGACAGTATCTAATCAAGTAATACTTACCAAAAAGAAGGAATTAGCTTTGTCAAGAAGGATGAACAGAGGGGATTCACCTTATTGGCTACTGCCTGGCTACTAGTAGTGCTGGTCTCACCACAGCTTCATGCTGCTGGGATACAATGTCCCTTTGCTTCTTCTCTCACCAGAAGCAAAACAGTAGCAACAATCCCAAGTGGAAAAGCAGGCCACAGGCTCTTTGCTGATCTACAGTCTTGTCCAAGATAATGCAGGGGTCTGGCGGCTTGTTGTAGCCTTTTTCTGGTAGATGCCTTGAATAGCAAGCAGACCAATCAGGAAGGTTCCACATTGACACTCTCTACCCAAAGAGAGACAGGAATCAATAGTCTCTGCTCCTTCTCTCACCAGGAGCAAAACATTAGCACAAATTCCAACCTAGCACCTATGAAGCAGTTATCAGGTTTCCTGGTGATCAGTAGTCTCCAGGAGATAATGTACTTGTGCCTCCCCCTCCTTAACTGCCTCTTTTATCATGATTTCATTATTACTCTTAAGATTTATTAATGCTTCTCTGGACTCGAACACCACCACCAACACTCATAGGTATTCATGATGTTACTGCACTATGTCCATTGGGTTTTCTGATTATTCTGCATGCATTACCACTTTCACTATCACAGAGAAGATCGAGATAAAAAAAAGAATAGACAAAACCAGAAAGAAAGAAAAGAATACAGTATCAAGGTCCGATGACAAGAAGTCAATCCAGGCATCAGTATTAAAGGAATGTCAATAATTTTTAATTTATTAAACCATAAACCATCGAAAGAAAAAGCTTTGATATTAGAAAGAGGGCTAACTTTTATTCCAACTAGCAATGGAAATGGGGTAAATATATTAACAGATCTAAGACTTTTCATTAGGTGACTGAATTTAGGAGTAATATTTCCAAATGAGAAAACCTATTTCATTTGTATAAAATAGTCACCCATTGGTGAACATTTTTGAAAGAAGTTGAGAAGAGGATATCTATAAATTAATAAACACATGCAGTGAGTACGGATTTTATCAATTAACATCAAAAGAGAGAGAAGCATTAATGAATCGTAAGGATAAGAATGAAGTTGTGATAAAAGAGGCAGATAAGAAGCGGGAATTCTGATAACGAGTAAGGATGATTATGTGTTAGCAGTCAATCATTATCTGATTATGAAACTTATGAAGAAATTAATACAGATAGAATTGATAAGATTGTATAAAAGGTAAATATGATGGTGAATGATTTACAAGTCAACAATTATATCACTGTAGATACAATGCATTTTTTCATGTACCCAACCTAAATGTCCCTTTGTATTAAGGTATACCAAAAATACATAAAGATTCAAAGAGAACCCCCCAAGAGTCCAACAGCCTCTAGGAGAGGATGGGTGACTGAGCCAATTTCTATTTACTTGGAACATAAATTGAATACAATTGAAAACAATAGTTGGACTTATATCAGTGACAGTAACAATTTTTTGAACAAATAATATCTTTGGGAACAAGACAACAGTTGCAGCACATATCTGTTTGTTACATTAGATGTAGAATATTCTTTACATATATCCTAAATGATTATGGAATACAAGCTATATGAGGAATATCGAGGGAAGATAAACCATTACAAATGTTGAACTTAACACAATTTTTGAACTAGTACAATTAGTTTTAGAGAATAATGTTTTTACAGGAGAAAAAACACAAATAATGCCACTGTGGAAATGATATGCAGAAAACAGCAAATCAATCCAAAACAGAAAAGAAAATCCACTTCACCTCCACGACTCAAATCATGTAAAACCAAGACATATGTTTTATGTAAAACCAAGACGTATTTATTAGGTTAGCACTTTCATGCCTCAACAGACACTTCTTCAGACCATAAAACATATAAAATGTCACATATACATCACATTACTTACATAAGAAATACGTCTTGGTTTTACATGATTTGAGTCATGGAGGTGAAGTGGATTTTCTTATCTGTTTTGGAATAATGCTTTTACGTTTATCGGTATGACTTTACAAAAAAGGAAATAGTGATGCAGACATCAATGGCAAACAGTTACGCTAATTTGGCTATGTCATACTGGGAACAAACTCATCTGATTTATCCATCCATCCCCAACCCCTTTTCCCTTTTTGCACATGGAGTTGGGGTGTCACTTCAGCAGTGACAATCATCTTGAGCCAAGGTTTACACCAGTGGGTGGCTAGCCCTGCTGCAATAATTTATTTGTACCATTTACTCACACACACACACACACACACACACACACACACACACACACACACACACACACACACACTGTTACCTATGGCCAATTTAGAGTGTCCAGTCCACTCACTGCACATCTTTGGAATGTGGTAGGAAACCAGAGCACCTGGAGGAAAACTACATAACTGCAGGGAAGACATGCAGACTCTGCACAGAAGGCACTCCAGCCAAAAATCGAACTGTGAGACAACAACGCTATCCACTGCACCACCACAGCTGCCACTGATTAATAATGATTTTATAAAAAAAATCATGTTTTACAAAAGATTTGTAGATTATGTCTTCCTTATATGGAATGGGTTATCAGATCAATTTAATTTATTTTTGTAATGTATACAACAAACTACTAATTTTTTTTTTAAATTTAAGGAAGCAGCATCATCAGTAAAGAAACAGATTTTTAGACATAACAGTTTGTTAATAACCTTTAGGGAAGATAACGGTGGTGTACAAAAAAACAAGTGAAAGGAATACTTATCTGCATAGGAATAGTATGCACCCGCCACATATTCATAGGAATAGTATGCACCCTCCACATATTCATAGGAATAGTATGCACCCGCCACATATTCATAGGAATAGTATGTACCCTCCACATATTCATAGGAATAGTATGCACCCTCCACATATTCATAGGAATAGTATGCACCCTCCACATATTCATAGGAATAGTATGCACCCTCCACATATTCATAGGAATAGTATGCATCCTCCACATATTCATAGGAATAGTATGCACCCTCCACATATTCATAGGAATAGTATGCACCCTCCACATATTCATAGGAATAGTATGCACCCTCCACATATTCATAGGAATAGTATGCACCCTCCACATATTCATAGGAATAGTATGCACCCTCCACATATTCATAGGAATAGTATGCACCCTCCACATATTCATAGGAATAGTATGCACCCTCCACATATTCATAGGAATAGTATGTACCTCCACATATTCATAGGAATAGTATGCACCCTCCACATATTCATAGGAATAGTATGCACCCTCCACATATTCATAGGAATAGTATGCACCCTCCACATATTCATAGGAATAGTATGCACCCTCCACATATTCATAGGAATAGTATGCACCCTCCACATATTCATAGGAATAGTATGTACCTCCACATATTCATAGGAATAGTATGCACCCTCCACATATTCATAGGAATAGTATGCACCCTCCACATATTCATAGGAATAGTATGCACCCTCCACATATTCATAGGAATAGTATGCACCCTCCACATATTCATAGGAATAGTATGCACCCTCCACATATTCATAGGAATAGTATGCACCCTCCACATATTCATAGGAATAGTATGCACCCTCCACATATTCATAGGAATAGTATGCACCCTCCACATATTCATAGGAATAGTATGCACCCTCCACATATTCATAGGAATAGTATGCACCCTCCACATATTCATAGGAATAGTATGCACCCTCCACATATTCATAGGAATAGTATGCACCCTCCACATATTCATAGGAATAGTATGTACCTCCACATATTCATAGGAATAGTATGCACCCTCCACATATTCATAGGAATAGTATGCACCCTCCACATATTCATAGGAATAGTATGCACCCTCCACATATTCATAGGAATAGTATGCACCCTCCACATATTCATAGGAATAGTATGCACCCTCCACATATTCATAGGAATAGTATGCACCCTCCACATATTCATAGGAATAGTATGCACCCTCCACATATTCATAGGAATAGTATGCACCCTCCACATATTCATAGGAATAGTATGTACCTCCACATATTCATAGGAATAGTATGCACCCTCCACATATTCATAGGAATAGTATGCACCCTCCACATATTCATAGGAATAGTATGCACCCTCCACATATTCATAGGAATAGTATGCACCCTCCACATATTCATAGGAATAGTATGCACCCTCCACATATTCATAGGAATAGTATGTACCTCCACATATTCATAGGAATAGTATGCACCCTCCACATATTCATAGGAATAGTATGCACCCTCCACATATTCATAGGAATAGTATGTACCCTCCACATATTCATAGGAATAGTATGCACCCTCCACATATTCATAGGAATAGTATGCACCCTCCACATATTCATAGGAATAGTATGCACCCTCCACATATTCATAGGAATAGTATGCATCCTCCACATATTCATAGGAATAGTATGCACCCTCCACATATTCATAGGAATAGTATGTACCCTCCACATATTCATAGGAATAGTATGCACCCTCCACATATTCATAGGAATAGTATGTACCCTCCACACACTTTTAAAAATGTGGTGAGGAGACAAACTCAAAGGATTTTAAGATTAAATACAGCTGATTATGTTGCTAAACAGCAAGTAGATAAAGTAACAGTAGGATTTCTGGAGTGAGGTTATTCTAAACAGGGATTCAAGGATCTATAAAAAGAAGTTATGACTGAATAATTTAATAATAAGAGCATATTATATTATTCAGATGATTTTGTAAGAAAAGACATGTAAATAATAAAAAAGTACAAATGGCAATTTCATATGATACATATACAAGACAAGCAGAAGACATAATTAGTATGCACTGGCATATATTAGAGTCTTTTAAAGAGGTAGAAAATGTTATAGGTGGGAGACCAAGTTTTACATATAGATTCATAGGTTCATAGGTGTGTACTAGGCTAATGGCCCTGGAGCCTATGTAAGCCTAGCCCAAGAAGATTCCCTGGCATCATGCCACCCAAAGTTAGTTCCCCGTGCCCCTGTCAAGCAAGGCCACTGAAGTGATCCCCGGGGTGAACTTCCACTCGTCAAGATTTCTCTTAAAGAGGGCCGTTGAAGTGCTCTGCTTGATGTGAGTGTGAAGTTTGTTCCAGAGTATGGGAAGTCTCTGGGTTAGGAACCTGTTCCTCCAGCATGTTCTGTTTATTGTGGTAATGAGGTTTAGGTCCCTGGAGCATGTGGCACGGAGGGATTGGGATTTCTTTAGGTGCAGCATATCTAGCAGCTCTGGGTCAGACATGGATTTGTAGGTCAAGCAGAGATTGCCTCTAAGTAGGTGAAAACAGAGTATAGCTGGATTTTTTTAAGTCTGTCCACATAGGGCATGTGTCTAAGGCCTAAGATCCTCTTAGTGAGGTATTTTTGTGGCCTTTCCAGTTGTTGTACATATCTAGGGAGGTACATACCAAATGGGGTGTTGTATTCTGTAATGGATCTAATGAGGGATGAATAGAGAGGGATTATGACCGCTTTCTTCCTGGATGAGAAACCTTTTGTAATGAGATGTGCTACACAGAAGGACTTTCTGACTACATGGCAATGTGGTTATCAAAGGACAGGTTGCTGTCAACCTGTGTCCCCAGGTCTCCTATCACACCTTCGGAGTTTAGTGGACTAGCGGCGATGTGGTAGTTCATGGGCACCGAATTTTTCCCAAAGGGAATGACAGTTCTATTATTTATATAAAAGTATAACAAGGCTGTCGTTGAAAATGCTCTCTTGGGTCCAACTTACTTATTATAAACAAACAAATGTGCGCGCATGCACACACACACACACACACACACACACACACACACACACACACACACACCACATACACATACATCAATGAATATCAGAAATTAATTATAGATATATTTTGAAACATTGTTACATCTGTCTAACCAAGAAAGTTTCGTAAGAAATAGAACATGCTTTTTGCAGACCATTTCAGTTCTGAGTTATTTTTAGCTGATGTGTGTCACAAAATGTTGCAAGAATTAAACCCCAGACTCACTAGTTAAGTTAGATAACTTGCTGTTCCAATTTACAGATAAACAATGGCATTGTGCCAGATATACAAATTTGTTTCAGTGATACAAAGCAAATTACATATATTTTAACATAATGAAGCACAGAGTAAAAAAATAAAATCAAAAGCCACATGATTATTTTGTAAACATGTCATGAACTGTACTATAGCCAGCTGTATTACAATCCACTTGAAATTTGCATTTTCAGAATTGCTAGGCTACAATCTTTCCAAGAGATTTAATCCTTGAAATATGTTTAGTGGCAAAGCTGGTATTTCAACCACAATACTTTTTTTTGTTATCCCTATCAGTCTTTTTATTTCTAAGACACAGCTGGAGTGCGACATCACATTTTATTATTTTTTTTTTTTGTTAATTAGCATGTAATTAAACATTAGTAAACACAGTCAACAAATTAAATGAAATTTTTAGGAGTGTGCTGCTAATGTGCCATAGTGTATATGGATGGCATAATTACTCTAAATGTACTAAATGTACTCCTGTAGATTACAAATGTGAATGTTTCCATCGTACTAACTAAATTACAATTAATTTAATTTAACTAAAAGAAATATTATGGCTACATTATCTGATACAATGACAATAATTCCTTAAGGGGCAACACAGATTGTAGTGTATAAAATATTGTAGTCCAGAATAACATACTAAAATTAAACTATAGATCCTTATTTAAAAAGACTGCCCGGTTTGGCTAGCTGCTGATAAATTATGCCATACCAAAGACTAATCTAGCTGATAAAACAACGGATACCACTGTTGTAGCAGATTCTAGTCTGTTTTATTTATAGAGCTGTCACTCTGCACATAATAACATGTTAACAAGAAGAATGCACAACCCTGCCCATTTAGAATGAACGGGGCCCTATATTAAATGCATTATTCAGTTTGATAGCAATATATCACAAGCCACCAAAGCTGACCGACAAGAATGGGTATGGATTAAACAGACAGAATAATGGGTTTTTAAGGCAGCTTTTGCAGTACGTGAATTATGACTATAGTCAGTTGTATCGGAAAAACTTGTTGTTTAAATGTTCTACTTTTTTTCTTTTTAGTAGAACTGAATTCTTCTATGTCACTTAACCTCTACAGTTCTGGTTCAGTTGTTTCCCTAGGACAGATGTGATAAAAGTATTTAAATTATTCACCAATAATTAAAAGCCATTAGTAAATGGAATTCTGTTTGCTGCTATCTAAATAATTAATACATGCCACATAATGGTTTGGTATGTTTCCACCAATACCTAGCAAATAAGTAGAGGCACCAGATTTTCCTCTTTTACCAACTAATGCTATGATGCTTATCCTGTTACCTAGGCAACTGCAGTCCCACTAAACTAAAAGTAAACACAGCTTTTACTTGGACCAGGAAGCCATAAAAATAACAAATAAAAAATGTTAACTGATTATCATGTTTGGCATGTATGCATGCAAAAACACCTGAAATGTGTAAGATTTCTTAGAATGATTGGCAGTTGAACATCATTCATTACAATATCCCACGAGGTAGCTACGTTCTGCATGCCCTGACAGTTTCACACCTTTGTTAATCAGGTAAGCATGCATGACACAAGAGTCCCTTTTCAGCAGTGATGCACAAGCATTGCCTGATTAAGTGCTTTTCTCCGAGTCACACAACAGGCAAAAAGAGGTAGGCAGAAGCAAACTCTGTGCCCTTGGCTCCAGGAAGTAGCTCATTTAATTATTTCCAAACCATAAATGTTTATGTAAAAATATCTGCAAGAAGCAGTTTTGTTCATATGAGCAGTGGCCACACAGAGAAATGCCAAACATAACTCAATAAAGCGATTACAATCTGAGTAGCATGTCTGAGAGCGGAAAGATCTGGTCTATCCTTGAACTTGGTTTTCAAGTAGGCATTTTAGTATTTACAGAGGAGGAGAATATCTCTAACTCTTACATACCTTCCAGATGATGATTACTCCATCTCCATCCCTGAAAACTAAGCTAACTTTTTACATGATCTTTCAGTATAAGAGTTTGGGTAGCTGGCATTGCAAAGGGTAGGGCTTTGGATTTCCTTGACTATTTCCAATGAAGGAGAAAATCCTCGGAAGAAAAATATGTTGTTATCTCAGAACTGTATATGCCAGGCTAAAATAATTTATAAGCAGATCGAGCTATTAAGAGCTTATTTTCTTTTCATGTGTCACATTTATCCAGAAATCATTTACGGAGTGCAGTGTTTTATAACTTACTCTAGGAAAAATATTGTACAATTAATATAAAGTACTTTTGATACTTTACTGAAAAAAAAAACAGAAACTGTGACAGGCTGAGAAGGTTTGAAATTGTGCATGGGCCACATACTTCAAGTGTGTTAATAAGTATTACTTTTAACAGAATGTCATATATATCTTATCCATACTATAGACACAATTAGCAAAAATAAAATCTGACAATACTAGGTAAATGTGAAATATGGATGGCTGACAGGTGACAGAATGAAAATCAAAGCATTTCCTACAAAGCAGGTTGTCTGATTTTGCTGCTGCTGTTCTTTAAGGCTTTGCTTCTGCATGTCTCATACGTTGGTGGACAGCATACTGTTAAGGCCAATTTGCTATGTATTTATAAAGTGCATGCATCATGCATCGCTGCAGGAAAATGATAATGAATTGCACTGCTGTCAGCATGCAGTCATTTGCATAAGGAACTATAACGTTCATTTACTAGGCAGATCCAGTAGCAGAGCCATGTGTGCCTCATCTTTCTTCTCTTCTCTTCTCTTCTCTTCTCTTCTCTTCTCTTCTCAACTCATCTCATCTCTTCTCTTCTCTTCTCGTCCCGTCTCTTCTCATCTCTTCTCTTCTCTTCTCGTCCCGTCTCTTCTCTTCTCTTCTCTTCTCTTCTCTTCTCTTCTCTTCTCTTCTCTTCTCTTCTCTTCTCTTCGTCCCACCTCTTCTCTTCTCTTCTCTTCTCTTCTCTTCTCTGCTCTTCGCTTCTCTTCTCTTCTCATCTCATCTCATCTCTTCTCTTCTCTTCTTGTCCCATCTCCTCTCTTCTCTTCTCTTCTCTTCTCTTCTCTTCTCTTCTCTTCTCTTCTCTTCTCTTCTCTTCTCTTCCCTTCTCTTCTCTTCTCTTCTCTTCCCTTCTCTTCTCTTCTCTTCTCTTCTCTTCTCTTCTCTCTTCTCTCTCTTCTCTCTTCTCTTCTCTTCTCTTCTCTTCTCTTCTCTTCTCTTCTCTTCTCTTCTCTTCTCTTCTCTTCTCTTCTCGTCCCGTCTCTTCTCTTCTCTTCTCCTCTCTTCTCCTCTCTTCTCTTCTCTTCTCTTCCCTTCTCTTCTCTTTCTTTCTGAACTTCTCCACAACATCCTACTCTAAGTTTACGTCTCTCTTACTTATCCAGACCTATCTTTATCTATTTCCCTCCTTCCTTCTCTAGTATAGTCAACTGTTCTGTCAGTTCTTGGATATCTCTATTTATCCCTTGTTATTCTTGTAAGCTCCAATACCATATGAGCTTTTGTATTGTATAATTTATTTGTTTTTACCTTTATTCTATTTGGGGCTTCCCCCCAGGGTGTCTGCTGAAAAAGGGCCTTTTCCCAGTTGGACTTTCTTGATCAACAAACATTAAATAAATAAATAATAAAATAAATAAAACCAACTTACAGTGGTACATGATAATGCAGACAACAAGAACGAGGAGACACCCCCCCCCCAAATCTCTCACCATAGAACTGTGTGAGCTGACTATGACTGATGTCTCTGGACTGTAGAAACCCCATGTGATTACATCGTGTGTCCATCTCATCTCATCACCAGTGTAAGAGTAATGATTGGGAGTAGCTAATGGAATTAAAACCTGGAGCTCATTTCTCTTAACAGTCGGAAGTAAGGGCCTGCGAGGGGCAACAAAAGAACAGGAAGGGAGGGAGGTAGCAAAGGAAGTGTAAAGTGCTTCTTTAGTCCTAGACGACTTCCTTTTATGGCTAGAGATACTGTCCGAAATTGAAGAAAATGAACTAGTGGCAGCAACAGGAAGTCCAATTCTCCTCCTGAAGGCCGTTTGTGTGAATGGACACTACTCTGATTCTAGGGTTTTTGTGAGTAAGCATCAGGTGATTGCTAATGTCCATATTAAGAGTTCCTGTGTTCATTGTGAATGACAATCAGCAGAAAGTAGTGAATGTCATAACTCCTTTTCCTTTCCTGGATTTGGTTCTCCAGTATTTCCCACATGTATGTTTATTTCCTAATGACTCTCATGCAGTTTGTCTCATATTTTTGTCCTATCCCTTACAAAATGTTTGCTTTTCTAATCAGATACCAAGGATTACAGTCAGCCAACAATGACAGGCATTACAGTTTCTGTTCAGAAAAATTCATGTTGATGCAAACTCTGTTCTCCTGTTTTTTTTTTTTAAGTGAATTAGAGTAATGTTTAGAAATTGTACCTGATTCAGAATATTTCCCCCTCCACTGTTATTTTTGCTTTGGCTGGAATTCTTGAACAGAGGAGTTGACAACTACAATGACTCTGGAAAGGTAGCCTAATAGGAGTCAGATTTCTAATACTATGTCACCAGTGGTTTCCCATGTTGCTGTGCTCACTATTTACAATGCAGAAAATTGTCTTTATGCTATATGTCTGTTTGTTAACCTATCTAGCTATCTGTTTTTGCTGTGCCACCATCTTCTTGACTTCTCCAAACACCTATCATTTCTTCTGGCCTGCTCTTACTAACAAACATAACTTTCCGAGTCACTAATGCTTTAAACACCTCTCTGTCCAACATCAGACCATAAACTTAAAGTCACAGTGCAGTCCGATGGAATCTCCTGTTTACATTTATTTCAATGGCTGTTTCATACCAGCGACTGAACATGAAACTTCTTTTTAAAATGTCCTTCGGTACACCTTCCCCAGATCTCCCTCAGCTACTGTACTGACTTATTAGCCCCCCTCCTCAGGGGTGAGGGCCTAGCAGTCCATTCATTCCTCCAAGACCTGCTTAATGAAGGGTTGAAGGGCATTTTTTATTTATGTTCTAAACTATCTCCCTTTTATTGCAACAGTGGCTTCTGCATATCGCTGCCTCATATTTCCACAAATGCTAGTGCCTGGTATGCGGTGCATTGATAATTCAAGCAAGGTCAACCAGTTCTTCACCAAGTGCACAAATTAAGAATTGCCCTTCCTGTCCTACCACTCCAACACAGCTCCTCCTAGTGTCTGGGCTGAGAGTCAAAACTAGGTCAACTGGTGCAAAAGTCATACTTTTATCCCTATTTCAGATCCATTTTTAATATTTTCATTTTTTTAGGTTTCGGCATCCCCATGATGCATAACAGTGAGTCTGCAACATTTCTTTTCCAATTGATAACTGCCATCCATATAACAAGCTACCTTCTAGAAACAAGATTAAAATTTATTTTTCAGCCTGTCATCTCACTGATCAGGGGTATAATTAAAAATAACACAAAGTCCTAAAATCAAGGTCTATTCTCTTAAATTTTGGAAAGAATAAGAGCATTTGCTTTATGAAGCAGTTTCTAAGGAGTATGAAGTCCATTAGTACAAAGACAGGCATTAGTGGAGAACTATAATTCTCACTGTTTTGTCACAAAAATACTTATACTATGTGAGAAAGAGCAAACTTCCCAGGAAAATCAGCAAAATCTCTGGAAATCTGGAATTTATAAAAGGTAAGTCTGAGAATATTTTCTGCAAAGTGTTATGAAATACACTCAGGCATTCAGTACTTAAAAAAAGTTTTAGCAGATATTAAATACTTTTACAGTTAAATGAACCTGCATTTGCTGTAGTCAAAGCAATCTTTCATTTATAGCAAATTTTAACATACAGACCGTAAACACCTTCTGTCAGTCATCGTAATGTCAGCTCTGCAGAACTACTGCAAATACGTGCTTTCACGTACTAAGTGTGTTCGATCAGTGTATGTACCAGCTCGCCAAGTTTGCAGCCCCGAGTGCCTGTGCATCAGAGTGCAGTAGCAGAGAACTAGCCGTCTCCTCAGGAAGTGCAAATGTATGACAGCCTCTGAGCTGCCCACTCCCATTCCTGCCCAGTGGGCTTCTCCAGTGTCTGGGCTGTTATTAGAATCTAGGCCATCTGGAGTATAATCAGGAACCAAACCTCTCTACTGTGGAATCAGTTAAGTATGGTGCATAGTGTGACATCTTAATTAATAATTTGGGCAGCGCAGTGCTTAATGTTGTCACCTCACATTAAGAGATTTTCTGGTTCAATTCTCGGCTGGGGTGCCTTCTGTGCAGAGTCCACATGTCCTCCTTGTGTTTGCATGGGTTTCCTCCTAAATTCCAAAGACATGCATCTGGAGCATTTCTCCCCTAGCCTCCTCTGAAAATAGACTCTGTCCTAATCGGCCTTTCCTGGTCAACAAATGTTAAATAAATAATTTCCCTATGACATGCTACTATTTTTCCCCTTGTTTCTTTTCCACTCATAATTTTCAGTCTTTTCACCCACCCCCTTCCTTGTACAGCCAGCTGGCTGTACTACATGGTGTCTTGTACCATTTTGTTCATCTGATGTACAGCTACAGTGAAATTTATCTATACAGACCACTGTATAATCTCACACTGCATCCCAGAACTTAAAGAACAACAACGGGATTCTGTTATTAAATGCTCAAGTTCTCTGTCCTTTTTCTCCCCATTTACTGTCCCAGCTATGAATAAACAACAATACAGTGTTTAAAATATTTGAAATTTACTGTTTCTCTCCACTTGAAAGTACCTTATTGTACTGTGGTGGTTTCACTTTCAAAAAACTTTTATCCTCCCCTGAAAAAGTCTCCAATTCATTGATGTCATCAAGGTCATTGAATACAAGTAGTTTTCTGGTCAATTCCCTCCCAAAACTGACATCATCATGATGACCATCCTAAAAACCCACCCATGCTATGATGTTACATCTTCCTGGTCCTTCCCCTACCCATACAGAAAGTAAAGGCTAGAACAAGGAAACAGTACATGAGTCAAGCTGTCAATCACAGTAGGTAACAGCTCAAATTACCCTTAGCACTTTGACAGCTAGGGATGTTATGTGTAAAGGTCGATGGGAGATGGGTCAAAGTAGTACAATTCAGTCTTCACAAAAAAAAAACCCTGCAGTTTAGCCATTCTAAAAAGAAGCAGCAATAAAAAGTATGTTAAAAGTCTGTTCTATGGCATTTGCACTATTTGTGTTTTAAGTAGTCATTGAATGTCATGAAATGTTACTTAAAAATAACTGACTGAAAGACATCAGCGTATGCATGTAAAATCAATGCAGTTGGGTCTGAAGTAGGTCACGTATTGGCAGTGTCCGAAAGTACTAACGTTTATCAGTTTATAAAGTTTGATTTTGGAGTATACCCCTGCCTTTGTTGTTTTTTCAGTTTGTCTTTGTTTTTTTTTTTTTTTTGCTTTTTTAAAATCAATGCAGTGACAGGAGCTTTAGGAAGAAAGAGGCCTGCATGATTTAACTTTTTACAGACAAGCACTGCATTGTGGGATACCTAGAAGTGAACTAAACAATCAGAATTACTTCAAGATGCCAGACCCCATGTGGTCAAACTCAGAAATTACGTATAAAATATTTAAAAACCTGTAAATAGTCCCAGAGGGATGTTAAAATGTAGTAAACACCAAGCCATGATGAAATAAACATGTCTTTTGAGTCTGTGAGTACAGTTCTCCTTTAAGAATCTAAAGCTGTGTGTGGAACTAAAATTATCAGACTTACTAACATTTATATAGTTTGGACTACTGCATTATTTATATCAATCTGTATTATACAAATCTCAAGTTATTTGTTTATTTTATTTATTTTTATATTTGTTAACTAGATTAGTCCGACTGGGCCCAGAGAGCCCTTTTTCAGTGGAAACCCGAGGAGAAAAGCTCCAGGAAAGTAATTAAAAAATATGAAAAGCCTAACAATTCAAGTTGTAAGATACTTAGTACAAAAACAGAGAGAAATATACAATACTAGTATATACAATGCAAATGTACAGTATTTTGAGAATGCAGTAGCAATGTGTTTCAGAAATTTGGTTAGCATTCTTATTTACAAGGAAGGTAGCAATGCCTAAAATAAACAAAATTCAGAGTAACATCATGACATAGTACAACAAAGATGCATTTAATAGCATAGGTACTAACTGCAGAGAGAGTAATGTATGTAGACAGTTTAGGTAGGTACCAGGCAGATATGTTAAATGAGAGAAGAACAGAAATTCATGAGGCAATTTCCTGACAAGTACAGATCCATGCATGCTGGAAATGAATGTTTAGTTGCTTTTTGAATTTGCGACTTTTCGTAGTGGAGCAAAGGGACAATGGAAGTTTGTTACATTAGTATGGAATTGAATGACTGTAAAGTATTTTTCCAATATTTTTATTTGGTTTGGTCACCTGCAGAAGGTTTTGTTGTGTGCTTCTGAGGTCACAATTGGGTGTGTAGAGTGCAATTATGGATGTAAGGGCAGAGCAGGAGTTGGGGCTATTTAGAATGCTGTGTGCAATTTGTAGTTGTGATATTTGAAGCATGTGTGGAAGATCAGGCCATCTTAAGCTTTTCAGGGATATACAATGAAGGGATTTGTAGCGAATCTGGCTATCTTGTTATAGGTGTTTTCTAGTTTGGTTAAGAGATTATTTTGGAGGTTAGTAAGTATGGAAGCAGCATACAATAGGGATGGCAGAATAAATGTTTGAGCCAGTACAGGTCTAGACTAGTTTTTGACTGGACTTTTTGATACAGTTTAAAATATGTAGGTCGTATTTTATTTGATCGCCTATAGTAAAGCCAAGCAATTTAGTGTTTGAGTCAGTGGTGATAATTGTATTATCTAAGGATGAGATGGTGAAGTTGTCTTTTGCTGGATTGAGGTTTTTTGGAAGGAAAAGAAGCCTGGTCTTTTTGGGATGACAAGCAGGTTGTTTTCAGTTAGCCATTGTTCTACTAGGTGCAGAAATTGTTGACTGACAGTATGGAGATTTTGTATATTGTCAGAGGTGTTAATAATTGTGGAATTGTCTGTGTACTGTATTTAGGTAGAGTGGGGGCAGGAGACATGGAGGTTATTTGTAAATATATTAAAAAGTAGGGGGCCTAGGATAGAACCCTGGGGAACCCCGGTCTTAACAAGATGGAAAGGGGAGAAAGATGTTTGCTGTCTGATGGACTGATATCTATTTGAGAGGTAGCTGTTAAACTAGGAGGTAGTTAGAGCTGATACGAGTTTATTATTATCTCTGGCTTTGACAATGTTGTCTGTGAAAGATAGGAGGGCAGTGGTAGTACTGTGCAAGGGTCATAAACCATGTTGTGTGGATGTAATTACGTTTTCCTGTAAGAGGTAGTTTAGTATTTGTTTATGTATACATTTTTCCAGTATCTTGGATAAGGGGGATAATATGACAATTGGACTGTAATTTGAGGGTTCTGTAGAATTTCCTTCCTTGTGGAGGGGTATTATGAAGATTTTTTTCAGATATCTGGTACTGTATTTTCTTGTATGGGTATATTGATAAGTATAGATACAGGGTATGAGGGTATTCTACAGATCTGGCTGCATGTTTGCGAAATAACGGAGGGAGTTTGTTGGCTGATGGGGAACAGGGTTTGACTTTCTTAAGAAGTGGTCTAATAAAGGAAGTTGCTATGGGTGCTAGGGAGAGCAAGGGAAGAGACAAGTTGGAAGGTGGAGTCTTAATATCAAGACTTTCTTGTTTAGTAAGCTTTTCTATTATTTCAATGAAAAAGTTGTTAAGTAGGGTCACACTTTCATTAGAAGGTCTGTTGGGGAAGGGGTTTGGTGAACAGGGGTATTCTGGGGATAGTAATTTGTTTACTGAGTGCCAGAATTTCTTTGGGTTGGAATGCGGGTTTCTCAGAGATTTTTGATAAAAAATATTTTGTGTAGTAGGACCTGCTTTTTTGTTTGGTTGTGAAGCTGTTTATATAAGTTCAGTTGTTATTTTTTTCCATGGTCTCCAGGCACTGTCACTCTTGTTCATAAGTGATCGAATTGCCTGGTTTAGCCATGCTGCATAATTCCATTTTAGCCTAATTTTTCTGCTGGGAGCCAGGGTGTTAAGGGTTTCTAGAAGTATATTGTTGAAGCTTTGGACAGCCTCGTTAAGGGGTAATGTGTGTAGTAATGACCAGTTTACAGTGGATAGTAATTTGTTTAGGGTGACAGGGCTGTAGTTTATAAGGTTATGAGACTCTTTGTATTGGTGGCTTTTGTTAAGATTGGAGAGTGTCTTACTACTGAGGTAGGGAGGTGGTCACTAAGGGAGCTAGGGAGGGTGGAAGGGGTATAATAGCACTGGGGGTTGGATACTAAGATCCAGTCAATGAATGAGCCGTTCTGGGACTTTTTTTGCTGGTGGGTGGGCGAGATGATCAGCTGGGTAAAGCCATAAAGGTTTCTAAAAAAGTTATGGGATGCAGTATTAACAAAGTTCCAGTCAATATTCATATCCCCAAGAATGATGGTTTCATAGGTAATGGATATAAAATTCCAAGAAATAAACTGCTCGAGTATGGGAATGTTTTTACCTGGAGGTATGTAGATCACTGCAATGACACATTTTTTGTGCTGATTTAGGTTTCATGTTGCCAAGTATTTCAGCAGGGCAGAAATCAGGGATAGTTACTGAGAGGGTGGAGCTGGTCAGAGTAGAGTATAGCTACTCCTGCACCCTTTTTTTACTTCTATCCAGTTGAACAATATTATAACCAGGGGAAGAATTTTGCAGTTTGTAATATGAGGTTTTAGCTATATCTCAGATAGGGCAAGTATATCTGGGTTATACTGAGAAATCTAGGTGTGAAGGAGGGTGGGTTTATTGACAAAAAAGATAGATTTTTGGAGGCTTGTGATTGTAATGAGTTATTTGTGAGGCAGTTGGAAGTTGGTGATGTACAAGTATGGTTAGAGTGCAGTTTGCAAGGGCCTGGGTTGGGGTAGTTATCACCAGATAAGAGTAGTATTGTCCTTTGAAGTAGTTGTAGGAAGAAGCATTTGCAAAGGAACTGATGTTTTGTTTTGATGAGAGGTTGGGGATTCGGTATGTACAATTCTTTGAACTTGTGAAATGATATAGTGCTATGGTTAAAGAGAGAGGGGGCAATAGGGGTGGAGTAGTTATTTGTATGGAGGGTAAAGGAATAACAGAGTGTAGGAGATGGGGTGGTAAGCAGGTGAGGAGTATAGTAAGTGGTTAGAGCTGAGAAAAGAATTAGAAATAGGAGGGAGAGAAATCGAGTTTTGAAAGGTATAGCCATGATTCAGTTTCAGCTCAGAACTAATTAAAGGGTAACAATTTATTTAAGGTTGGTAGAAGAAATCAGGATTAACTGAAGGAGTCTTATAATTATATTAATGTATATTAAGAGTGACATCATTTCAAATGGCCATCCCTTTTTGCATTGGCATATTGCTGCATAAAAAACAATAAATTGAACTCATTACTACCTTTCTTACATAATAGCTACTCAGCTCCCTGTTTCCAGTTTCTCCTTGGGTCCATTCATAGTACTTTCAGCCAGCCACCTGTAGCTTTGCTATCTTCTTATAGCTGAATCCCTGTTGCTTCCATGATCCACTCTCCCCACCATTGTCCACCACTGCAGAGCCATTGCCTTGCTAGATACATATACTGCCTCTTCTCCTTGCCTCCTCTCTTTTTCCATTTTTCCTGTAGAAATGAAAGCATGTGATCAGAAGGTTCTGGTTCATTCAATGTAACCCAAGTTACCAGCAGTACTCTGGTTCTGCCACTTCCAGTCCTGGATATACTGGTGATCACCCCATTTTTCTTCTACATAACATCCAACAATGGTACCTCTCTCTCTCCAGATGACCGTACTAAGCTTTTAGGAATAATAGTGGACAATAATCTCAAATTTGATCTGCATATCAATAAAAGTATAAAAACCATTAATAAGAAGCTTGGCTCATATTTAGAAGCAAACCTTTTCTAACTCCATTAGCTAGGACTGCAATTGCCTGCTCACACCTACTGTCTACCCTTCTATATGCCTCCCCCATACTCTCCAATTTGTGCAAAACTGAACTTACTATGCTCTCTCACTGTTACAACCATACTGCCAGATTTGCCATCGGCTCAACATATAGGACACATCACTGTCAAAACCTCAGTCTTTTCAGGAGGCTAGAACTGCCTAGCCTACTTCTGTTCAATCAGCTTATCGTAGCACACAAAACCGTGAAAATACTCCAGCACTCAAAAATATCATAAAGCCATCCAGTAATTCAAGGCAACTACGATCATCCGATAATCTGTTGGTCCAAACCCACAAAGCCATTAACTCAGCTGGCGACTCCCTGTTTGTCAATGTCATTGGTAAAACTTGGAATTTTGGAATTTACTCCCATCTAACCTTACCCTCAAATCTTCTTTAAGTTTCTTTAAAAAAGACCTTAAACAGTATTTAAAGAGCACTGGCTTTATCCCTGTACCAACCCTGATTAATCACTTCTTATTCAGTGCCTTTTCAAATTAATATTGTACACATCTCTTGCTCATAATACCTTGCTAAAACCTGTTGTTTTTGTATACTATTACACACTGTGTATATTGTGAGTATCTACAAGGGGGCTTTGTAAATATGTTTGACTCATATCTGTTATGTTCTGTCTGTGTTATCTGGAGTTTTTCTCCCCGGGCCTCTGCTGAAAATGGACATATATCCAGTCGGACTATCCCGGTCAACAAATGTAAAATAAATAAATAAAAGGCAAACCAGCTGGAAACTGAGGCACCAAAGCAAGCATGGTAAGGCATCAGTGCAAAGAGATGCACTGTTATAAACCAAGCAGTGTGAGACAACAGTGCAAAGAGATGCACTGTTGTGCTGCCTACAAATCAAGCAGTGTGAGGCATCAGTGCAAAGAGATGCACTGTTATGTCGCCTACAAATCAAAGTAGTGTGAAGCATCAGTGCAAAGAGATGCACTATTATGCTGTCTCCTATGGAGGTACATAGGATGAATTTCAACTACACAGCATCTCAGTGTTTGTAGTTGCTGCTGGTGGAATAGTAAACATCTACATATTCCCCACCTAATCTCTTTTACCTGCCCTTCTTCATTATATATTGATGTACTAATTCACTCACTGACTCATTCACTCATACACACTCACTCATTCATACACGCTCACTCACTCACTCATACACACTCACTCACTCATACCCATTCACTCACTCACTCATACACACTCACTCATACACACTCACTCACTCATACAAGTTCACTCACTCACTCATACACACTCACTCATACACACTCACTCACTCATACAGGTTCACTCACTCATTCATACACACACTCACTCACTCATACACATTCACTCACTCATACACACTCACTCATACACACTCACTCACTCATACACGTTCACTCACTCACTCATGCACACTCACTCAAACACGTTCACTCACTCACTCATATACGTTCACTCACTCACTCATACACGTTCACTCACTCACTCATACACACTCACTCACTAAGTAAGGCCTCATCTTTCTGAGTTGGTAGTAACTCGGGTGGAAGTAAAAAAAATCCCATTGCATATATTGACAATAGTTGTTGAGGTTCCCAGGTGCTCTGGCAAACCTGGTCAACAAAGTGCAAATAAACACATAAATAAATAAACAGCTCTCTAATTCATACTTTTTTGTTCATATGTCGATCTTATTTTAAGGTTTTGGTATCACAGCCATAAAACTATATCTGTTGATGTGAGTCATGTCCCATTTATTTTTCATTTCCATGAAAACCGTGGTTAATCTAGATAAAACCTCAACTTGTATCCCTCATTCCAGGCTTACCTTAAGCATCATCCCAAGTCCAAGTTAATTTACAAATATGTTCCCTCTGGACACATCACTTAATCCCCCACTCTCTCCTTCACCAGTCAGGCGCATTTGTCTTTCTCACAGTATTGCCTTAATGTGTGACATCTCTTCCACACTGTATATATTGCATATCATTAATTTTTGTGTGTCCTTACATTACTTTTTCTATCATTTCACGTTGTGCTCTATTCCTTCAGTATTTCACTCTGTTCTTCTTCCCTCCTTATTCTAACCACCCCTTCTTATTGTCCCTTTTGCTGTATACTTTATTATTATTACTGTTGTTAATTCAGTGCTATATTCGCATATTGTATTTGTATTCATGATGCTTCTTTTTATCTTGATTTGTCTACTGTTTACATAAATAAATAAAGAAAAAATAAAGAAATAAACAAATACATTAAATAAATGCAACATTTGCCTTGCCATTCAGTCAGGATGGAAGGGGGCCTTTACAATCTTCTCCATCTAATGTGGCCAGTGCAGTTTAAGAAGACAGAAGGAATGGCTTTCAGAGGGTCTGGGCAGCTAAAGGAATTGTATGCAGGTCTTAACATGCAACCTTTTCTAAGATAAACTTTCAAAGCATCACAACATACAACCGCGAGTGGGGTGCTAGCCTTCTCTAAGGTAAACGTTCAAAGCATCACAACATAAAACCAAGATCTGCAAGGCATAATCATTCCTTTTTCTTTGACTGTTGCGTCCCATACATCAGTAAAAAGTATATAGTATAACAGCTTACTTCAGAGAAGAAACATATTTTTTATGATAAACACTTTAGGGGAAGAACATGCAATTGTAAGCCTTGAGGGCAAAAATCTGATATAATTGTAAGAGATGGGTCAAATTACAGGTACTAATAAAGAATGAATGAACAGAGACATGATAGAAAGCGGACTTGCGTCAGCAGAGAAAATGAGCACAAAAACATAGCTTCAGGCAATACAGTCTGAAAGATGAATGCATCTGATAGCTACTGTGATAACACACAAAGGCTACAGAAATAAATGAATACAAGAAACAGAAAAGGCATCTGCTACCTGACTACCTGACTGTGAAGCCAGTCAAAAGATGAAGAATGCTGTTGGCCTAATGGAGGTATGCAGATTGTCCAGTAGGAACAGTTAATGGAATGGAGAAAAACATTCCAAACCAAACCAACACATATTACTGACAGTGTTTAATATGTAAGGAATTAAATACATTAAAGTTGAGACAAGTGCTAGTTGCTATCTCTGTAAGACAAAAATAAATACATTTCATTTTGTTTCAGTTATTTTACTTGTAGCAATTTATATGGTATACAGGAGTCACTTCCTTGCCTAAGATCTAAAATTCTCATAATTGATTAACAAAGAAAAATAAAAATGATAGTAATTAAACAATGTAACATGATTACATCCACTGACCTAATACAAGTAAAGCATATCCTGCAGTCAATAAAGTCAGGAAAACAATAACTAGTAATGTCTAAACAAAGAAGAAAGGGAAATGCAGTTCTATAACACAGTGATATGGGATAGAATCCCCACAGAGCCCCTGCGTGCAACAAATAACCTAAGCTTCCCCCGATATGAGTTTGGCAGAAGTCTGCTTTAATGATTCAGACGAGTGCTTAAATTCAACTAACCCTTACAAAGCAAAATATGAGTGTAGAGCAGTTCCCATGGCAACTTCTTTTACAGTATGTCTGTCAACAATACCTTGTTTCTAAAATGCATTCCCTTAATTTGTAGTTTACACACAATATCCCCCTTTCCCAGAATCTCTATGACCCTCCAAAATGACACAGACACTCAGAAAGGCAAACACAGGGAGAAATACACACACACACACACACACACACACACACACACACACACACACACACACACACACACACACACACATGCACGCACGCACACACGCATGCATGCACGCACGCACACACGCACGCACACACGCATGCACGCACACACACACACACACACACACACACACACATCACAAAATATTTTACTTATTGCTTCCTAGTTGATAATATGATCAACTATGTTCTTCATCTGTAAATATGTTGTAAGTAATTGCTATGTAAATTGTTAATCGCTGTGTAATCCAATGTAACTACTGTCTTTTTATTTTAACTGTGGGGCTTTTCTCCCCGGGCCTCCGCTGAAAATGGACCTACATCCAGTCGTACAATTCCGGTCAACAAATATAAATAAATAAATAAATAATAAATAAATAAATATCTAAGAAAGACTGGTGTGTCTTCAGACTTTATGTTTCAAATGATGCTATCTTGTCTCTTTCTTTTTCTCTTGTCTCTCCTGACCCTGACTTGAGTGCACATTTCTTCAATGGTATAACAGCATTTGACACTTATCTTTTAATATAAAAAAAATAAAGATTGTGAAAAATGCTTAACTAGATGTGTCATTTTCATTCATAATGGCTTCATTTCTAGATAAGAGTCCTCGGTCTTGTTATGTGTAATATGTCTTCCTTCTCTTGATTCTGTGGTGTTAAAGTACAAGTCCTGGTTACCTTTATGTTCCATTTTCCTATGAGATCTCGGACACCCGAATCTCAAAACATGACGGTGATTGTAACACACTGACCTCTGTCATATTAACCTCTCCTCTGCTCATGCCACTAAAGTTGTGAGAGCAAGATATCCCGTTGTTGTAATAGTGACATCATCCCTGAATCCTTCATGTTGTAATAGTGACATCATCCCTGAATCCTTCAGTGTAACAGCATGGTTTCAGTGACTCACGTCTGTGCTCGGTTAATGAAGGATTCATGTAAATACTATTCTGGTATGTTAAGAAAAACATAAAGATTAAAAAAACATATATTGAGAACTGATAGTAGTTAAAAAAGATTATGAGAATAATAGAATCATAGGAGGCTACTAAGATAATGGCCCTAGAGCCTTTTAAGACTAGCCATTCACACCCCAATTATCAATGCCCATGGGCTAGAATGGCCTTGGTATATGCCTGTACCTTAGGGCATCTACAAACTGCTCTTGTCCATAAGAGCCACAGGAGACAAGCCAGGGTTGAATTTTGATTTCTGATCCATTGAGAAGGCTTAGGGAAGAGCTCTGTTTCACATGAATGGGGAGTCTGTTCCAGAGCAGGGACAATCTCTGAGACACATACCTGTCCTCCAACATGTTTTGTTTATGTCACAGACAAGGGTTAGATCCTTAAATAAGGTAATTCTAGGGCTGGATCAGAGAATGCCTTGTAGGTTAGACACAGATCGCCCCTTAGTAGTCTTTAAAAGACCAAGTACAGGGACGGGGATTTGAGGCGGACCACATAGGACATACTATTTATGCCCTGTATTCTTTCAGTCATAAACCTCTGTGGCCACTCCAGCTGTTGCAAATGCCTGATCAGGAACATGCCTAAGGGTGCATAGTACTTAATTATTGGCCTAATGAGGGCTAAATATAGTGACACTATGATCTCGTTAGATCTGGATGCCATGCCCTTACTTATAAGTTGCACCACACAGAAAGATTTTCTCACACCATGGACACAAGGTGATCAAAGTTCAGGTTACTGTCAACTCAAGTTCTCAATTCCCTTACTATTGGGTCTATTCTTATGGGAGTGTTATCAATGTTGTAACTTTCAGAGGTGGTCTTCTTCCCAAAGGGTACAATTATACATTTTTTTGCATTGAGTTTTAAGCCATGGTTCTGGCACTAATTATTGTCTGTGCCAGATGTTACTGAGGGGTATCAACATCTTTGGAGGATTCAATGATTGCACCCAGCTTGCAGTCATCAGCAAATTTGATCAGTCAAAGGCCCTCTACATTTGCTTTGCCTTCAGAGAAGTATATTCCAAACAGGAGAGGTCCCAGTATAAACTAGTAACAGACCTCTTGGTGGAGGTGGATTCCAGTACCTTAACTATATGGATCTTATCTGTAAGCCATTTTGGCTATCCAGCCAGTAGCATAGGGATTTATTACTAAATTTGTGAGTTTCTCCATAATACCTGAGTAAGGCATTGTGTGAAATGCCTTTGCCAGGTCAAGGTAGGCAGTATGTACTGGTTTGCTGTCATCCATGACTCTAATCATCTTGTCAAAGAAGTCCAGAAAGTTTAGTAGGCATGATCTGCCCTTGATGAAACCTAACTGGGATGGGTCCAGTCGATGATAATTCTTTCCATGACACTGCATATAAGACTAGTCAAACTTATGACTCTGTATTTCCCTAGATTTGTTGATAGTCCACCTTTTTGTACATGGATTATCACTGCAGTCCTCCATTCCCAAGGGACGAAACGTATCTAGAAGCTATGGTTGAACAGATATTCTAGCTGGCCTGACAGGTCATGTTTCAAGCTGTTTGTTTAGTATTCTGTGATATTATCAGGACCTATTGATGCAGTGTTTTTAGCTTTGGAGAGTGCAATGAGGACCTTTCTTTAATGATAGTTGGGGAAGAAATGGTAGTGGTTATTTCAGGGATGGGAACTGGAGGAGATATGGGTTGAAACTGGAGCTAAATTTATTGGCCTTCAAATTTGCTATAGCCACAGTTCAGTATAGAAAAGTGTAGCTCATAGGTAGGTACTAGGCTATCGGCCCAAGGGCCTACATAAGCCTAGCCAACAAGGTTCCCTGGCTTACGCCATCCAAGAAAGTTATTTTCCTGTGCCACTGTCGAACAGAGCCACAGAAGTGATCCCCGGGGTGTATTTCCTATTTCCCATCCACTCATCAAGATTTTTCTTGAAGAGTGCTAATGAAGAACTTTGCTTGACATAGATGGGTAGCCTGTTCCAGAGTATGGGAAGTCTCTGGGACAGGAATCTATCCCTCCAGCATGTCCTGTTTATTATGGTGACAAGGTTTAGGTCCCTAGAGTGTGTAGCTCGGGGGATTGGGATTTCTTTAGGTGTAGCATGTCCAACAGATCTGGGTTTGACATAGCTTTATATAGGGCATGGACAGGATTTACTTTTTCTTGTTGGGCAACCTATTTATACTGGGGGCTCACCAAAGGGGCTTGTTTTTAGAGTTTGTCCTAAGTTCATTTTGGTTTGATCTGCTGTTTCTATGAAGTTATTTACATGCTTGTACAGGGTTTCTGTAAACACTTTCATACAGGCCACAGACAGTGTTCTCTGAATGCCTTCACTTAGTAGGATGCTGTTAATCTTGGAAAAGTTATTAAATGTTCTGAGGTTTGCTGGGAGTCCATCCTTTATATTTATTTCAAGGGTGACTACTTTGTGAACTGACCTGACCAGTGAAGACATTACACAAAGGTGGGGGGGGGGTGCAATGTTTCTCATATTTGTGAGCACCAGATCCAGGATATTTGTACTCCTAGTAGGTGTGCAGACTACCTGTTCCAGGGTGTTTGGATTGACAAAATCCAGGAATCTCTGAGCCTGCATATTACTGGTTGTACATGTATCCCACTTCATGGTGGGACAGTTGAAATCATCATGGTGTTGGGCTGAATAGTGAGTGACTCCAGTACATTCAGATATGTGGTATGGTTCTCCTGGGACTTTACTTAATGTTAGTTGGGCTTATAATATCTCAAGCATGCCATATTGTTTGACCAATCTTGAGGTGTGCTTACTTTTTATGTAGATTGATACACCTCCACCTCCTGTCCCTTCTTGTGTGGTAGCTGGTCTAAATGTGTGGAAGGCATCATAGCCTTTCTACTGCCAGGGTGAATTCCATGGCTTTAAACCATGTCTCAGTAACTGTACAGATGTCAACACTCTTGAGGGTGAAGAGCACTTCCAGAGAGTGGATCTTCTTCTAGTGACTCCTAGCACTGAGCAGTATCACCTTTAGTTTATCAGACTGGCATTGGATAAAAAAGCACTATATTGTTGGATAATGTTTTGGCATATATCTGAAAGCCTAGTGGGGACAGGTACAGATCATCCCTGGCAAAGCAGCATGGTCTTTCATTCATGTCCTCCCAAGCTGATAAGTATTGGAGCCCCTTAGAATGACACTAGTACCAAAGCCAATTGTTAAAGTTAATCATCCTCCATTTATATTGTGATACCATCCTTGGAGAAGGTAGAATGTTGCTCAATGCTACAATGACTTGACTTCTTTTATAGGAATGAGAATTGTTTTTAGGAATTAACTGAACACATGTAAGTGGCACATATTTAAGAATTGCGGTTTATAATAAAGAATACCTATTTATCAATTTAAAATCTGTTTTCTACTGTTTGTATTTGCTTTTATATATGTGACTTGACAATAAGCAAATTAAATTATTCCTTTTTTAACAAAAATAATAATGGCTGCCACATTTTTCTTGGCAATACATACAGAACAGGGAAAGGCCAACTATGTCTAATTGAAAATACAGACAGAAGAATTGATAGGCGTGCATATATTTTAAGAACCATGGTCAAAACCAGTTCAGTTTGGTTTAAATGTTGTTCAAAACGTCGCCATCATAAGTTGCATGAAATTACTTTTCTGCACCCGTAAAATTATACAAGAGTTAGAAAAAAAATGAGCATCATAACAAAAGCAGTTCCATGTGTGGTTTTATAGCACTATGACCTTGTGATTTTAAAACCCAGCAAAACTAAAGTCAGTTTAAAATCCATTTGCTAAAATGATTCATTTTTCTATTTGTAATAAGTAAAATTATCTTTGACATTTTTATACATGCATGCATGTATTTATTTGTTTATTCTGAATTTGTTAACCAAGGTAAAGCACTAATCACATATAACCAATTTTTCAGCCCAGGAGAGAAAAATTACAGAGAACACATTTGAAAATTTACATTGAATTACCTTGATTGCGGTTATGCAAATAAAAGTGTGACTTGTCATTTGTTATTAAAAGAACTCCTGCTACCATCCATAATGATGGTAA
>NC_056748.1:519013179-519018179 GCF_019279795.1 Protopterus annectens | reverse complement strand
AAGACTATAGATGAGGGAAAGGTGGTCCACACAGCCTACCTAGACCTTGCAAAGGCCTTTGACACCATCCCCCACTCAGGTATTATAGACAAGCTCACCAGCCTGAACATAAACCCCTACATCATGAAATGGGTTGCCAACTGGCTCACAGACAGAACCCACATGGTAAGAGTTGCGGGAGCTAGGTCTGACTCTGTACCGGTTACAAGTGGTATTCCCCAGGGCTCAGTCCTCAGTCCCCTCCTGTTTGGCATATACTTCTCAGAGTTACAGGCAAGAACAGGAGGACTATGGCTGACAAAGTTCGCAGAAGACTGAAAACTAGGGGCTATAACTGACTCTCCGGCTGACACAGACATCCTCCAAAAGGGTCTCACTGAGGCAGAAAGCTGGTGTCAAAACCATGGCCTCAAGCTAAATGCCAAAAAGTGCACAGTCATCCCCTTTGGAAAAAACAAAGTACCCACAAATTACCACATAGGTGGTAGCCCCCTAAATACAGAAGACATAATAAGGGATCTGGGGACCCAAATAGATAGTAACCTCTTCTTTGATAATCACATTGCCAAAGTGGTTAGAACATCCTTCTATGTGCCCCACCTAATCACAAAAGGGTTTGCATCCAGATTGAAAGTGGTTATTAGGCCCCTCTATGCATCGCTCATCAGACCCATCATAGAGTACAATGCCCCATTTGGAATGTACCTTACAAGATGCCTGCAACAACTGGAAAGACCACAGAAGTACCTCACCAAGAGGATCACTGGCCTCAAGCAGATGCCCTATGCAGCTCGACTGAAGAAACTCCAGCTGTACTCTTTTTCATACTGCCTACTCAGAGGTGATCTCTGCCTGGCATACAAGGCCATGTCAAACCTAGAATTGATGGACATGCTCCACCTAAAGAAAACCATATCCTCTTGAATCACATGCCCCAGGGATCTAAACCTTACCACAACAATAAATATGATGTGCTGGAGGGATAGATTCCTGTCCCAGAGACTTCCCATGCTCTGGAACAAGATTCCAGTCTACATTAGGCAGAGCTCCTCGCTAACCCTCTTCAAGAGAAACTTTGTTAAGTGGATGGGAAACAGAAAGTTTATCCCAGGGATCACTTCAATGGCTCTGCTGGACAGAGGCACAGAACTAATCTAAGGGGGTGGCGAAAGCCAACACATTCCGGCTAGGCTTGGCAGATAGCCTAGTACCTACCTATGAACCTATTTTGTTTTTTTTGTAAGAAGGAAGCCTTTTCCATTGAAAGACCATGTAGTCTTATTTATTTATTGGCTTCTTTTATCAGGAAAGTCCAACTGGGCAAAAAGAAAAACATTTTCTGTAGAGGTCCAGGGAGAAAAGTTTCACAGAATATAAATTACAACAGTAGATGAACATGACTAGCAGTAAAATATACACTAAGAGAAGAATAGAAACAACATACTACTTGAATCTATGGATGGGAAAAAGAACATTTACCCCAGGACTGTCCCCTGTACTACAATGGACAGCTTCTTAATGCTTTATTCCATGCACTTGTCTTCTCAAATTACCTGTGGTATGATACCAGTTATTCTCATTAGGAGTAATATGTAATTATCGACCATGGGATGGGTAAGGCCAATCTCTAACCAAATGGGATAGATTCATTTGAGCACAAAGGGAAACTGGCTAGGGTTACAATGGCCTGCAAGGGCAGCTAGCCTAGTACTTACCTATGAACCACTAAACCCATGAACAAATCTCCAGAAAATATACAAGAAAAATGCATTTAAGATATGTATGAAAGAAAAAAAATTAGACAAAATAAATGCAAATGTGTATGAGAAGAAAAGAAAAAGAAAAAAACGGTAGTATTGGTGGCAGAAGGTAAATATTTCCTACTGCAGAGTCACACAAGAGCATGCTAAACAGAATTATGATGAAGAAGTACAGACTTGTGGACCAGTTCTGACCAATAGGTAAATCAGAAGTACTGGGTTAACTCCTTAAATAAGGGAGTTAACATAAATAATATGAGGACATGGAAAAAGACAAACAAACATTTTGATTCTAGCCTGGTGTGGTACAGGAATAGAGCCAAGAGTTTAAAAGGAATTCTTTAAATAAAGGCTGAAATGAATGAATGTTATGTAATGACCTGCTAGGGATCAGGATTGAATTAAAAAATGTAGCCAAACAGTTGGAATATAAGCTGTTTGTTAGTTGAGTGAAAGGGTCACTTTAGAAGACAGTGGTGCAAGATGTTGCTGATAGCTGGACAGGAAGAAAGATTGTATGGTATTTTGTGTGCTAAGAGTAATCGTGGAAATGGTCAGAGATGGCGTAGCTTAAGCCACTCTAGTGATTTAAGTACAGAGCAGTGATGAGTGTGGTAGGGTTGTCCAGCTGCAAATCGTATAACTTTATGATAACTGGAGCATTTCTGGAGCATTTCTCCCCGGGCCTCCACTGTAAACAGGATCTGTGGAACCTAGTTGGACTTTCCCGGTCAACAAATGTTAAATAAATAAAAAAAAAAAACATTGTTCTAGTTTGGATTTCAAAGTACACTGAAGCTTAGCCAAGATGGGGCAGACATAAAGAAGAGAAGGTAAACAATATGTGTTGGCTAGAGTTGTTCTAGTTCGGTTAGTCTTCCTTTTTCTGTCAGCTAATCAGTTCCCTATGCAGCTTATCAATCATGGACAGCACTGTATACAATTTAATGTTTACACCAGTCACCTATGATGCAGTAAACATCTCTATACAACCGTGATAAATAAAGGGGTTAACCATGATATACATTCTGTGAATATGATCTAAAAATGCTAATTTTGTTGAACCCCAAGTCCAATCACTCCACGCACAGACATCAGAAATGCATCATACATGTACACAGTAATTGATGGGGCCCATTGAGCCATGCCAATTTGAGCCAGAGCAGTATGGTTTGCAAGAATGGACTTTCTGCTGATCCAGGTATGACAGGACAGCAGGATTTTACAATCAGAGTATCCGCGAGGAGAATGGTCAGTAGCCTTAATCCATTAAACTAGAAGGAAGAGCAGCTAAGGCGGAAACAAGGTACATGGTGAAGTAACTATGAGTGGCTAACAGTCTGGGGTTGCCTTCTTCTTACAAAATCCATTTGCCATCTGTGGATTTCTGGAAGGCGACTGTCATTTTGAGATTGGAGGGAAACACACACTCAGTGCTGGTGTTTGACATTTTATTTTGCTCATCCTGTGTAGGCGTCGAGGTTTGCTTGAACAAATCAGTGCTGTGCATTTGGGCAAACTAAGGGAAAACAAGATATAACCCCTTGTGCTCTGGCAGATGTCATAGAGGGTTAAGCCTGTGAGTTGTAGTTCCTGTGTTACAGGGTTTGACTCGTTTAGAACTCTTTGGGGTTGGGGTTTGGCATAATGGTTAAATTGTTTACTTCACAGACAAGAAGTACAGGGTTTGATCCTAATTAAGGGAAATTGGCTAGACTTAAAATAGTCCACAAGGGCTGCTAGCCTAGTACTTCCCTATGAAACAAGTAATTTATGTAGTTGTCTCCTATGTTTTTCATACTGATCATATATGTACATTGAGATAATTGGGATAACGTATGGGTAACCATTTAATTTCTCTGTTCACTTTTATTTCTAGGTACTGGAATATGCTGTTTTGGTGGTTCTGCAGTAAGCAATGTGTATCTTTTTGGGTGCTCATCATAATACATTTACATGGTGAACATACAGAGATTATTGCACACAGATTATGACATATGGTAAAAAAGAAAAAGTAGGTACTCCACGACTATCGAAGCCAACCAGTCCACTGAACAGGTATAAAAATAAAACTTTTATTCAGTGCCTTATATTTATTTTTATTTTTATATTTATATTTATTTTTATTTTTATACCTGTTCAGTGGACGGGTTGGCTTAGATAGTCGTGGAGTACCTACTCTTTCTTTTTTACCAGACATTTTTTTGATTTGTAGGTACCTTACCCCAGGAGTCTTTCTGTTGTTTTTTTAGATTATGACATATACCTCTTTGTTAACCAGGTAGGCCTACTGGAGACACAATCCCTCTTAAGGTGATGATCCAGGACTAATGTCTGGCTACATTACTTGGTCAGGGTCACACATTAGACAAATGAGGACTGAAGAAATCACACCATGTACCATTGGAGCTAAAGCACATAAGCTTAACCTCAACACTGACTACTAGCAAGATTACTGTGTACAGAGATTATTACAATGCAGATTTTTTCATTAGAGATTTGTATGGTTACAGAGGACAAATGGCATTCAACATCGTCAGCTTGCCTAATTTTAGTGAGCTAAATGCTCAGGTAGTTTCACCAACTCCTGGCCACAATGTATCCATTGCTGTCTTAATAAAATGAGTCCTTTAAATAAAATCCACACCTTATGTTGTGAAAATTTCAAAATGACACTTTTATTGTATTGCAGCATTTTAGGGAAAACCCTTTTCCCCCTCTGAAAATAAGTAAATGAAAACCATATGAAACACAGATTTGCTGCATCATGTGGGTTCAAATTCTAGGCTTAAAATGCCTTTTTAATACATGGAATAGTACTTACTGTAAACGTCCAGGGACATAAACAGTCTTTAGACAACTAAAGCTTCCATTCCAGCATTGTGAAAACAGTACGCAATGTTGTTCCTTTATGGTGAGTGGTTTTATCACTAAATCTTTTATAGCCGTTGAAGAAAAGAATTCCTTGGGTATACAACAAAGCAAAACTTCTGTGAGAAAATTCTGAGCATTTAAACATTTTTCCTTAATCCAGAGCCCTGTGTCATGTCTCATTTTGAAAAACACCCAGGAGTTATCAAATTGAGAATCATTCCAGTCAGGGTGTCAGAAATATATATTGCACCATTTTCAATATAACAAAAGAAGAAAAATGTAATCTCCATATAAAATGTGGAAACTCCTGCCTGAAGGCATTGCTACTACAGTGACATGTTGGTCTCAAACCACTGAAGGACAAAT
>NC_056748.1:518953179-519008179 GCF_019279795.1 Protopterus annectens | reverse complement strand
TATGTTCAATATGGGCCAGTATTTAAGAATAATGGTCTCTACTTCATGCGAATTGCTCGCAAAGGTGTGAATAAAGTTATTTCTACTCACTACATTAGCAGTTTGTTCTATCTGTGTCAAATTTTCACTTGACCCTAACAACGGTGAATATTTAGATTCCCTACCATCTATTACTTCCTGTATCATCCTGTCAATCAAGTGGTCAGGGTAGCGTTTCTCCAAAAACAACTTCTTAAGAAAGTCAGCCTCTTTAAAAAAGTCTTCCAGGGAACTACATATCCTTGAGGCCCTTATAAGTTGACCCTTAACAATACCCTTCTTTTGATAAAAAGGGTGGCCACTGTTAAAGTGTAAGTAGGAATTAGAAAATGAAGATTTTCTAAATATTGTTGACTTAAATTTTGAACCAGTATAGTCCTTAGCAAGTTTAATGTCTAAGTAATTCAATTAATTAGGGTCAATAACATGAGTAAACCTTAAAAAATCAGTACTGGAGTTAATATAACTAATAAACTCCCCTAAATCTTTTTCAGTACCGTTCCACAGTAGACAAATGTCATCCAAAAATCTTCGGTACATCTTAATGGATCCAACCCAAGGCTCTGTGAATACAAAATTGTGTTCCCAATAGTATAAAACCAGGTTTGCATATGTTGTGGCACAAGGGGACCCCATGGTGACCCCCTTTCTTTGTCTAAAAAATTCCTCATTGAAAAAAATAAAATTATTTTCCAAAATGATCTCCATGAATTCCACTATTAAATTGATGCTTCTATTGTCCAAACCCGATTCTGCTGTCAGTACTTCCTCAAACCATTCTAAGCCAGTGTGATGGGGAATGCTTGGAAATAATTCCACCACGTCTGTGGTTACCATAAAAAGTTGAGTATCAAACCAAGTCTGATCAATCTCTTTTAAGAATTCCCATGAATCCTTACAAATGTGTTTGATGGAAGACATGAACTTCTTAAGTTTGACATCTGTAAACTTGGCTAATGGTTCTGTAATACTACCTGAGCCCGCTACAATGGGTCTGAATCTAAGTGGGTCCAATCCCTTATGCGTCTTTGGAATCCTGAAGATAACTGGAACCTTTGGTTTGTCTACATGAAAATAATTATAAAGTGTTTCATTTATTGCCCCCTGAAGCAAATGGTCATAGAGTAAAAAACTAATTTTGGCATGTGCTATGTTAACCTCATTCTTAGAAACTATATTGTACTGGTCCACATCCTGTAAAATCCCATATAAATGGGCTTCATAGTCGGTTTCGTACATTAGCACACAGTGATGCATATTATATATATATATATATATATATATATATATATATAGAGAGAGAGAGAGAGAGACAATGAGAGAGAGAGAGATACAGATATAGCTATATATACATATTTTTATATATATATATATATATATATATATATATATATATATATATATATCTGTTATAAATATGTATGTGTGTGTACATATATGTAGATGTGCACACACACACACACACACACACACACACACACACACACACACACATATATGTGAGTGTGTCTGTTTATGTATATGTATACAGACACACATACACTCATACAACTATACATAAACAAACACACACATATTTTGTCAGTCACTCTGTATCTTATGTCATCTGTATATTGTCTGTATACCCTCTGGCCAACTCTGAATATTCATTTTGTATATAACATATGGATATATACATAATTTGTCTGAGATTTTGAATGCATGGCTAGGCTTAAAAAGGCCCTTGGGGCTGTTGGCCTAGTAAACATCTATGATCCTATGACTCTCTCTCTCTCTCTCTCTATATATATATATATATATATATATATATATATATATAAACAAAAAATATAGAACAAAGCAAACCAATAAAAAGCAAATGGCAAAGAGCAGTGTAAAATCGAAATAGACTTTTTTTTGAACACAGGTGAGTGCTTTCGTGATAAAATCGCTTCTTCAGACCATACAAAAAATAAGCAGCATCTCAAATATTTAAAATTCAATCAATTAAATGTCTGCCAGTAAAATACATTCAAGTACAATAGCCATAAAAATTTAAAGGCACAGCTTTCTTTTAAGACAGAAACCATAAAAAGCTATTGCCATAAAAACACACATAGCAGTTTACTTAAAGAAGCATTCTTTCTTTCAGTACTGGCTTAAGCGGTACTGATTCATTCAAAGCTGCACCTCTATGTCCTTATAGTTTAAGAATCCATCTTAGTTCTTTCCTTCTGTGACATTGGTTATATCACCCAACCTAAAACCTTCATAAATTACTTCTGCTGCCATAAACTTACACCAATGGTTAGTGCCTTGCTCTAGTATATGTTTAGCTAAGGCACTATAACTATGGCCCTTATTGGCACAATAATTCTCTCTAATTCATTCCTTAAGTCACCTATTAGTTTTTCCTATATAAAATTTTGAACAAGTCACACACTGTGCTAAATAAACTAAGTTTTTAGTGTCACAATTAGCTTCAACTTTAAAAACATAATGATTTAAAAACATTTACCACAGATAGAGGTACCAAAACTAGTTGTTCTAATACTAAGTTGCTTTAGTTTACTTGTATTAGGGAAACAAAACTGTCTTTTTAACGATTTTTTATTTTTATAAGCAAAATTTGGAGCTGCACTAACAAACTCATGTAGAATAGGGTCAGAAGATAAAATATGCCAATTTTTTGTAATAATATTTTTATATCTATGCTGTCCGTACTAAAAGTCATGCAATAAGCTACATTGCTATAACAATTATTATGGGCAGTCTTTATGTTTTCTTTACGTGAAAAAAACGGGCATCCACTACTTTGTCTAACTTAACCCTTTCACATGCTTTACTAACTTCAAAAGGTTTATAACCATGTTCTATAAATTCCATACTAGTGGAACACATAGTTGTTTCAAATTCTTGTTCCTGGTCATGGAGCCTAGAAACTCTTAAAAGTTGACCTCTTACCACATTTTCAAAAATATGTGGTGGATGCATACTACTATGTTCAAGATAACGATGTGTATAACATGGTTGTCTATATCTCTTAGTGTGCAGCTTTACATCCATGCCCCTACACAGAGTAACATCAAGGAAACCTATCTAAGTGCAAAAATGATTTGTAGTAAACTTAAGAAAGGATGTACTTGAATTTATAACACTTAGAAAATTATTTAAGCTTTCAAGGTCTCCTTTCCAAAAATATATGTCATCAACAAAACACGGATAGAATTTTATATGGATATTAAATTGTTCAACACTTAAGATGTTTACATTTTCCCAGTATACCATGATCATACTGGTGTAGCTATTGGCACAGGATGTACCCATAGCTACACCAGAGGTCTGTAAGTAATATTGCTTCTCAAATAGAAAAACATCATATTCTAGTACCAGCTCTATAAGGTAGCAAATAAACTCTATTTTTCATCAGTGAGAGAGCCTTCTTCTTTAAGAAAAATTTTTACATAGGAAACACCTATTTGATTAGGTATAACCATAAACAGAGACGTAACATCTAATGTTACCATAATTTCTGTACCATTTTCAACATAACTCTCAAGAAAAGAGTGAAAATCACTTAAGAAATGTTCTATATCACACAAAACAATATCATACTTGTCTAAAATAGGTCTTACATATCTTTCTATGTATAAAGATACTGGTTGGGTTAGCCATCCGCCTCCAGCTACTGTGGGTCTAAAAGCTGAAGTTACAAGATTTTTATGTATTTTTGGCAAACCATTCAATGTAGGCACAACAAGATGTTCTACTATAAGATACTGGAACAGTTCTTTAGAAATAATTGTTTCTTCAAAGTGGTGAACAAGAGACTTAGTGAACCTTTCAATTAATTTTTGTACAGAATAAAGCTCTATGCTGGTATATGTATTATCATCTCTAAGCATGGTATTCATAGTAGTAACATAATACTCTTTATCTAACACAACAAAGGAATTGCCTTTATTGGCTGCTCATATTACAATGTCACTATATCTCTGTATATTTTCAAGTGCTTGTCTCTCATTTTTATTTAAGTTATAAAACTTATTTCGTTTATACTCACTATTATTTTTAAAAAGATTATAAATCTGTTGTTCACATACATTTGAAGAAACTTCCAGAGTGGAAGACAATGTTGAACAGAAAGTACTTGGCTTTTTATAGTTACATACACTTTCATGTGAGAGAAAAACCAACCTGCTCTTTAAGAGCTATTTTTCGTACAAACAATTTCAGCTCTATAATAGTGTCAGCTAAATCAGCCCTTTCAGAAGGAATAAAAGACAAACCTTTTTTAAGTAAAGAAAGTTCAGCTTCTGTTAATTGTCTCTGTTATAAATTCCATACTAGTTCTTTGTTATATTCAACATTTTCTTGAGAGTTTGTGGTTCTCTATCCTGGAAGGAGTTCTTTGAGTATAGCCCATATGTTGAGGAAGTTAAGAACATCGTAGGACATAAATGGAATATTTTGAGATGTGATGAGATGGTATTTAGTAAAGTGGGAAAAACACTTAGTTATTTGTATAAGATAGGATACAATTTAAAATATAGATTTGAAAGAGGGAATACAGTGTCCAATCATGATAAAGGAGATTGGTACACTAGGAAATGTGGACGGTGTCAGCAGTGCAAACATACTATAGAAGAGAAAACTACAATTTTAGGGGACATTAACCACATTAAAATTTGGTTTAAGAAGGGGAACTGTCTTTCCCAACATGTTATATATCTGGCAAAGTGTGTTTCATGTCGGAGTTATTATGTGGATAAGACAGACAGACAATTGAGGAATAGGATTATGACCATACGTACTGTATAAAAAGGAACGATGGAAATAATGCCTTGTGTAGACATATACAGATGTATGATGAGAGCCATTCCTTCAAATCTGGGATACTGGAACAGGCTAAAGTAAATTCCAGGGAGGGAACATCATGGCCAAATTGGGAGAAAAGGAAGTAAAATGGCAACTTATGTAAAAAGCAGCCAAGGCTCCTGGTCAAAACAACCACATACCCACTACGCTGATTTTGGATGCAAGATTATGAATAGATAGTTGAATTAGTGTACACATAATTGGTGCTGAATATTGTGACTTAAGTAGAAAATGAAGTAAGAAGAAGGGAGACTTCGAGTCACATATTCAAGTAATAACGGGCACTTTTAGGAAGGGTAAAAACACAAAACATTAAACAAATTACATAATGTATAAAAAAAATAAAAAATACTTTTACAATTTATGCAAGTATGTATGTACAGTTTTAAGTATTATTTATTAATGTGTGGAATAGTTTTGAACATATGTATTAGAAATGTACTGGTGGATAGGGTGAAAGTGTTCTGCTTAGCATGCAAAATATATAAGTGCATGCAGCTATTTGTGAGTGGACAAAATAATGAATATTGATTAGGTCATGTTTAATTAATGAAAGAAATTAATTGATAATTCATTCCCATTGGAGGTTAATCTTATTTAAGTTGGAAATACAAATATACACTTGTTCTGATGAAGTCTGCACTTGGCAGATGAAAGCGCTTAACCTTTGTGTTTCATTTATACAACCCTTAGTGGTTCATTTTTATTTTTTTAATAAAAGGTTTTCTAACTGTTTGAAGTGTTAGTGAGCTGTGGTGCCTTATTTAGCATGTATTTAGTGCATTTTGGTATTTAATAGTTGGGTACATGCTATATATTGCATTTATATATATATAAATATATACACATATATAAACATGTATATTTGCATATGGATATGTTTATATATATATATATATATATATATATATATATATATATATATATATATACACATAGACACACACACACACACACACACACACACACACACACATATATATATATATATATATATACATATATATGATCCTATGAACCTATATATATATCTATCTATCTATATATATATATATATATATATATATACATACATATATATATATATATATATATATATATATATATATATATATATATACCCGCGGTGGTGGTACTGCGGTAGCATTGTCGCCTCACAGTAAGACACTGTCCGGTACGATTCTCAGCTAGAGCGTCTTCCGCGTGGAAACATGCGTGAATGGGTGTACCTTCATTGAAGGTTGTGCATCAGGGCTGGTAACTCGGCACATAAAAATCAACTACCAATCATTAGCGGACAGGTGTTCCTCTGTGGCGACCCCTAACTGGGAAAAGCCGAAAGACACAACAACATATATATATGTGTGTGTAGATATATATATATATATATATATATATATATATATATATATATATATATATGTAGATATATACACATTCATAAATGTATATATATATATATATATATATATATATATATATATATATATATATATATATACATACACATATATATATGTAGATGGGTCTTCATAACATTGAAATTTCATAACGTTGAATTTTATAACATTGAGACCAAAATATCTAAATCCTAAAACTCTGAAAACCCAAAACATTGAAAGTGTGCTTCATAACACTGAAAACTACAATGCATATGTAGATAACATCCTCTCCACCTATAACAACACCTATCTAACAAACACACCATCTCCAAGATCACACTACAGTGGAAAAAAGTTCATTTCCTAACCTCACTGTATCACAATCACCATATGCTGAGGTTAGGAAATTAACTTTTTTCCACTGTAGTGTGATCTTGGAGTTAGTATATTTAATTTATGGGGGGGCAGAGCCCCCCCCCCACATGGTGGGTGCAGGGGGGCTTGACACCCTGCAGAAACACAGGAGAATGTGTGTGTTAGGTGTTGTTGTAGGGGGGAGGGGATCTTATTTACTTGTGCAATGTAGTTTTCAATGTTATGAAGCACACTTTCAATGTTATGAGTTTTCAATGTTTTGGGTTTTCAGTGTTTTGAATTTTCGATGCTATGGTCTCAATGTATGAAATTCAACATTATGAAATTTCAGTGTTATGAAGTAGACCCACACACACACACATACATATATATATATATATATATATATATATATATATATATATATATATATATATATATAGTTCTACTTCAAAATATTGAAAACTCATAACATCTAATTTCAAAACTTCGAGACCATAACATCAAATATTCAAAACATCTAAAACTCATAACACTGAATTTCATAACATTGAAAATGTATTACATCGAGTAGTGTATCATCAAACATGTAAATGTTATAGTTTATTCTGTTAATCTTGTGGTATCCCTATAAGATGTTGTAGTTTTTTATTTATATAGCTATTATTTATATAGTGTAGGAATTTTTTGTATTTACATAGTGTTAATGGGCGTTCCTTCGTTGAAGGTTGTGCGTTAGGTCCGGCAAGCCAGCACGTCAAAATCTACTGCCAATCATTAGCAGACCGGAGTTCCGCTGTGGCGACCCCTAACCGGGAAAAGCCGAAAGAAAGAAACAAACAAACACAGTGTTTATTTTGCCATTCTGTATGTGTTTTTAGGTCCTACAGGTAAGTGATTTAGATGTTATGTGTACATTCTTTATGGTGATTGTGCTACAGTGGGGTTAGGAAATTAACTTTTTTCCACTCTTGTGTGATCTTGGAGTTGGTATATTTAATTTACAGGGAGGGCAGCGTTCCCCACATGAGGGGGGGGGGAGAGGGCTTGCCCCCCTGCAGAAACATATTAAAAAGTGTGTTTGTTCATTTGGTGTTGTTATAGGTGGAAGAGATGTTATTTATATGTGTTTTGTAGTTTTTGATGTTGTGATGCAAAGTTTCAGTGCTTTGAGTTTTCGATGTTATGAGTTTTAGATGTTTTGAATTTTCGACATTATGGTCTCGCTGTTTTGAAATGAGTTGTTATGAGTTTTAGATGTTTTGAAGTAGAGCCATACATTCATATATAAATATGCATGTATGTATGTATGTATGTATGTGTATATATATATATATATATATATATATATATATATATATATATATATATACACAAACACATACGGGTTCACTTTAAAATTTTGAAATACTGAAATACTGAATTTCAGTATTTCAAAATTAGAAACCTGAAAGCTTACAAACCCAATGCTTCAAAATCTCACATACCTCAATCCTGAACCCTCAGAATACCGAAAAATGCAGTCTGGCATCCATTTTTTTTCTTTTCTACTCTCCACCTTTGCAAATCACCTAGTAAACACTAACATGCTGTAATACTGTGTAGACACCATGTAACATAAACAAGTGATAACTCCATGACCTGTGCACTTTTGCAGCCTATAACTGCAGTAAACGTGCAATAGCAGTTAGAAACTCCTCCATAGTGTACGTCTCCCAATTGGTCAAGATGTGTTGGAACTGCTGGTGACGTACCATAAGTCATAAAAAAGTCGTTTCGGGGTGGGTGGACTGCCGCTACTCAGCCGGCTTCTCAGTTCATCAACCCTATCCTGCTCTCGGGCCAATGTCTGCATAAGCACTCCCAAATCCTTTGCTTTTGCCACCAACAGACACTTTAGTCTCCTGTGCCATGCTTCCACGGAGTTCTGTGTGTGCGGCAAACATAAGGTATTGAGGTCAAAAACATTCCAAAATGTGATAGGGAAAAGAGGTGGAAACCTCACAACACAGGCAGACCTAGCTGTAAATCGCCTCTTCCTCCCCATGATATACCAATCCCCGAAATATTTAACAAGGTGCTGACCCTCCACAGTAAACTTACGCTTCAGGTCAGTAAATGCCCCTACCACTTCTTCCTCTGGTAAGAATGCAAGGGCTATTAAACATTTCGCACTTAGCTGGAACTGCAGGTTGGTATTGTACAACCGTGTCAGTCCCAGCTGCTGTACCTTCCGCCATATGTTACGGCTGAAACGGAATAGGCACCCCTCAGATTTCACTCCATTGAAGTTGAGTGCAATAATTTTCTTGGCGGCTATCTCAAAGTCACATAGGATGAACTGCAGATCAGTTTCAAACCCATGCTGCTCTAACAACTGGAAGATTGCATCCCACATGGCACTGTACGCCCACAAAGACTTCTTGCTCATTAAACAGTATAATAGGGGCACTGACTTGCTATACCCACCACACCATAACAGGCTGTGGATGCTGTATAACTGTCTACAGATCTCCCCCCTGTAGAAAAATGTCCCATCCATTAACCAGATCGTGGCATTGCTCAGAACAAACAGGTTGTTGACCGTGGTAAACACTAACACTATGTTCTCACCACTAGCATCGGTCATATGCTGTTGTATGAATGAGCCTGATTTCATTGCATTCTCCTCCACATTTAGGGTTTGTAACATTACATGTGCACTTCGGCTTGCTCTAGTGCACTTCCGTCTTACCATCCCCACTTGCTGCAGCAAAGCCCGTCTGTTTGGAAGATGGGGAACTACATCTAGGGAAGTGGTTGCTAGTACATCCTCAACTACTAGACATGGTGCATCTTGTGAGATGTGTGCTCTCTCCTTCAAATCTGCACACATACCATACCAGTCAACCTCTGTTGGGTCCCCTGCATGCATGTGTGCTACACTTTTCAGCAGTTCTTCCCCTTCTGCAACAGTGGTAGTTGTCACCCTTCCTTTACACTTCATAGCCCTCTTCCACTTACAGCACCAATAATTCTTGTGCAGTGCTTTCTTTTCAAGGTGGTAGACGCACACTTCTATAATAAGGACATCCTTTCCTTTCTGGGATTGTACTCTTTTGTATGTCTCGCCCACATTCCTTGGTGGAGTTGTAGTGTTGGACACCATGATACTGTTGGTACAACGTACAGCCCGTTCATGGGACAGCAGGCTTATATCCTTATTGGACGGTATTCTGAGTGTTTGGGATTCTGATGTAGTGTGATTTTGAAGCGTCGGGCTTGTACGCTTTCGGGTTTCTAATTTCAAAATACTGAAATTCGGTATTTCAGCATTTCGAAATTTTAAAGTGAACCCATACATACATACATACATACATATAGATATACATATCTATGTGTGTATATATATATATATATATATATATATATATATATATATATATATATATATACACACACACACACACACACACACACATACACACTCACACACACACAATGACATATACCACTCCCTTGTGCCAATGAACACCATTAGGCTGCTCAGGGTATGAGCTGAGGCCACTAAACACATGCCTACCCTTGGCCTTATGGGATGCCCATCTTCTTAGCCATCCAAAATGCCCATCAAGGATATCATTGTGAACCCTAGCCTCTACCATGGCTTGAATGATCTACCAATATCAGCAAAGGCCCTCCACTCATGATAGGCACACCCATCTACCCTGCCAGCTCCTTCAGACACCTAAACTACTAGTCAAACTTGGGTCACCTAGGCCGTAGTCTCAACTTTGTCCCTCTATGCCACTGGGCTATGTTGCATCTATAATATTTTATTTGGCTAACAATGGCTGCCATTCTAATTGTATATAGTAGGGAACATAAAAAGAGTGCTTTCAGAAACATATGTTATGCTGCTTTTGATTGCATGTTGCTTCACAGGAATGTCTGCATGAAAAAGACCCTGTGATATCCCCAAGGTATAAGTTTCCGAAACTTTTATCTAGGAAAAGAACTTCAATTTTCACCATAGCTTCTGTGGGTCACAAATTTGTGAAGATTGACCTCGGGCAGTATTCAAGATAATTCTGTCCAAAGCTTGGGCTTCCTTTCCCCTTACAGAAGTGAAAAGTGCTGATAAAACATTCGCACTTTGTCAGAAATCACCTGAAAATTTGTAAAATAATAAGTAATTAATTCATTCATATTTATTTATTTATTTTTCACTCATTCCTTTCCGTTTACTTGTTTTGTTTTCTTAAGAGGTGCAGGGAAGCCGAATCCCATCCCAGCGAGCAGTAATCATGAATGCTCCTTGCCGTGGTCATCCTTTATCTAATTCATTATTTGTTTGTTCCCTCTGACATTACCTTGTACCTCCTTCTTCTCACTGCCAGCACCACATACCCCGTCATCTGCATCATTCCCACGTTTCATGACCTCATCGCCTTTTCCTCTCCCTACCTCTCTTTGGCTATTCACCGTTTACTTTCTCTAAATGTTGTTTGATCACTGCTGCATTAGCCTTGTTTGATTACTGCTGCATTAGCCTTGGTTTCAAGAGCTTAAGGACCCCTTCTAAGTGCCCAAACCACTGACAGCTCAAGAAGAGCTGTACAAAACTAACGGTTAATGGTTTGGACATTAAGCCCTTTAGAGTTTCTTGCTACTGAAGACCACTCTTGTTACAGACTAAATCGACAGTCAGATAGCATTTCTGCATTGCTGAATAGATAAGTTGCCTTTTTGGAAAAACTTCCACATTTTGATTTTTTGATAGAAACTTAACTTTTTTATGTGAATTAAACTATTTTAAGTTGGAAAATCGTGTTTATTGGACTGACACTGAGGTGTTACTTTAATCTTTTGTGTGAAATTTTTTTAAAGTGTACTTTATTTTTGTTTTCCTGGAGAAAATTTTGGTTAAATTACTTTTAGAGGCTGGGTTATGTATGTTGCGACTTTCAGTGTTTTAAATGGAGAACACTGCTTTTTTATTACTTACCTCTTTTACCGACTGTTGCTGTCAGGGTTTTCCAGGCTTCAAACTACATTATTGACCTTATGACCTTACCATGGAACAATTTAATGGTTCCTTGATCCTTCCTTCGTCTTGCCACAAAAAGCAGAACATTTCCAGACAACCTTTGGCTATTCAGCAAGCTACACATTTGCTCTGCTCACAGCTGGGTGACTTTGCTGTGGACATTTTTGATTCCTCAGACCATTCATCTTCTGCCATGGTCTCCTCTGGTGTAGTGCGTTCAGTCACTATGGACTGGATGTTAAAAACGTCATCTGCTGCTGTTAGGGTTTCCTTGGCTTGCAGGATCACTTTCGTTAGTCCTGCAGGAAAGAGCAGGGAATTCTTCTCTGCCTAGTTGGATTGGGAAGCCTTTTCACCAGAGTGACGTTCCCATTAGGAGTTTGTCTGCTTTTATAGAAACTTCAGTTAAAAATAAGCAGCCAAGGTTAAACATTTCTCTTTTCCTGTCTCATTTACTTTGGACAGAATGACTCACTGAGTTTATCTCATGGCTTACCTCAGGCTCTTGGACTCTCTTATTCTGATGTACTGCTAAAAGAAAAATACATTTTTCACATTATGAAGATTCTGAGTATAATGAATATGGGCAAATTACTTCAGGGGAACAACTTTTATTTTCTCCTTTCAGGTGACTGATTCAGATTCTGAGGAGACAGTATCTTCTGATCGTCCTTAGAAGAATTTGCATTTTCTGAGACCACAATCACTATGAACTAGTTGTTCAGTGGGATCATAATGATACTGCAGTCTCCTTAAAATATGATTGTTGTAGCTGGACTTCTTCAACCCACTCCTGCTCCTTCTGTACTTCCAGCTTTGTAGGATGTTTTATTACAGTCTGTAACAGCCAGCCTGCAGCCCTTAAAAAGGCAGATAGATGTATAAAGTTCCTCAACTCTACAAGTTTTCATTTTCTAATTCCAGATCTTTACCTGCAGTGGTTTATTTGGCAAATCCTGTTGTGTCTGAAGATTTTATGAAAAATAATCCTAGTCCCCAAAATAATCATAGTCCCTCTTTAAAGAAGGGGAGGCCTTTGATAGAGGTGCAAAACATGTACGCTTGCCGCACTTATTTTTAGAATACTTAATTGCTAAACTCGTGTGATAAAGTTTTTGCTTGCATCTTTTGAGAATATGAGGAACATTACAGCCACTTTTATCTATTCTAAGAAAACTCTTTTATGAGTTCATGTGTTGCTTCTTTGTATCATGTAACCAAACATTGTTTGAAGTGTGCGCATGTTTTATCCTCTTTCAGAGAAGCTGTTACTGGAACTGCTATAATATATGTGGTGGTTTGTATGGTTATATATTCAAAATTTACCTGAGGATGTTAAAGCTGACATTTTAATTCTTTAGATAGTGTGTTGTGTTTGGACCATCAATTGCTGAGGTCCTGAGTGTGATGACAGAGGGGAAAAAATGTAATATGTGACTCAGATGTTCCAGCCTTCCTTCTCCAAGTTTGTTAAATGGTTTGAAGTTTAACCCAGAAATATTCATTGCTATCCTATTAATTGGAACATCCTAAAAATGCTGTCCTTAGATGACTGTTGTAAATTAATTCAGTACACCTTTCCTATACAGCTTTGCACCTTGCATTCATTATCCATTTTAGTTTGTTCCTTATATTATTACATTCCTGTTGTGGTGTTACTGGTTGCATGTTGTTTCACTATTAAATCTGAATAATGTCAAGTGTTTATTTATCTAGATAAGATTGCTTGTTGGTTCTACATTTTCCACAGAGGTGTTTCACACTGACTGACCAGCATAACAACCAATACTTACTCACTGTATATGTGCCCATAATGTCAGCTGTCTAAATGCATTTATTTATAATTATATTACTTCTACCCATCTCTTCCTGGGCTTCCATAGGCCTTGACTATGAATAGCTATGCCCAGCTGGGACTTCAAAACTAACAGTGAGAAAGAAAGAAAGAGAGAAAGAGACAGAATGAAAGGAAAGAGAGAGAGAGAGAGAGAGACAGAATGAAAGGAAGAGAGCGAGAGAGAGAGAGACAGAATGAAAGGAAAGAGAGAGAGAGACAGAATGAAAGGAAGAGAGCGAGAGAGAGAGAGAGACAGAATGAAAGGAAGAGAGAGAGAGAGAGAGAGAGACAGAATGAAAGGAAGAGAGAGAGAGAGAGAGACAGAATGAAAGGAAGAGAGAGAGAGAGAGAGACAGAATGAAAGGAAGAGAGAGAGAGAGACAGAATGAAAGGGAGAGAGTGAGAGAGAGAGAGAGACAGAATGAAAGGAAGAGAGAGAGAGAGAGACAGAATGAAAGGAAGAGAGCGAGAGAGAGAGAGAGAGAGAGAGAGACAGAATGAAAGGAAGAGAGAGAGACAGAATGAAAGGAAGAGAGAGAGAGACAGAATGAAAGGGAGAGAGAGAGAGAAACAGAATGAAAGGAAGAGAGAGAGAGAGACAGAATGAAAGGAAGAGAGAGAGAGACAGAATGAAAGGGAGAGAGAGAGAGAGAGACAGAATGAAAGGAAGAGAGAGAGAGAGAGAGAGAGAGACAGAATGAAAGGAAGAGAGAGAGAGACAGAATGAAAGGGAGAGAGAGAGAGAGAGAGACAGAATGAAAGGAAGAGAGCGAGAGACAGAATGAAAGGAAGAGAGCGAGAGAGACAGAACGAAAGGAAGAGAAAGAGAGAGAGACAGAATGAAAGGAAGAGAGAGAGAGACAGAATGAAAGGAAGAGAGAGAGACAGAATGAAAGGAAGAGAGCGAGAGAGAGAGAGACAGAATGAAAGGAAGAGAGAGAGAGAGAGAGTTAGAGAGAGACAGAATGAAAGGAAGAGAGCGAGAGAGAGAGAGACAGAATGAAAGGAAGAGAGAGAGAGAGAGACAGAATGAAAGGAAGAGAAAGAGAGAGAGACAGAATGAAAGGAAGAGAGAGAGAGAGAGAGAGACAAAATGAAAGGAAGAGAGTGAGAGAGACATAATGAAAGGAAAAGAGAGAGAGAGACAGAATGAAAGGAAGAGGGCGAGAGAGTGAGAGACAGAATGAAAGGAAGAGAGCAAGAGAGAGACAGAATGAAAGGAAGAGAGCGAGAGAGAGAGAGAGACAGAATGAAAGGAAGAGAGAGAGAGAGAGAGACAGAATGAAAGGAAGAGAGAGAGAGAGAGACAGAATGAAAGGAAGAGAGCGAGAGAGAGAGACAGAACGAAAGGAAGAGAGAGAGAGAGAGACAGAATGAAAGGAAGACAGCAAGAGAGAGAGAGACAGAATGAAAGGAAGAGAGAGAGAGAGAGAGACAAAATGAAAGGAAGAGAGAGAGAGAGAGAGAGACAGAATGAAAGGAAGAGAGAGAGAGAGACAGAATGAAAGGGAGAGAGAGAGAGAGACAGAATGAAAGGAAGAGAGAGAGACAGAATGAAAGGAAGAGAGCGAGAGAGAGAGAGAGAGAGAGAGAGAGAGAGACAGAATGAAAGGAAGAGAGAGAGAGACAGAATGAAAGGAAGAGAGAGAGAGACAGAATGAAAAGGAGAGAGAGAGAGAGAGACAGACAGAATGAAAGGAAGAGAGAGAGAGAGACAGAATGAAAGGGAGAGAGCGAGAGAGACAGAATGAAAGGAAGAGAGAGAGAGAGAGAGTCAGAATGAAAGGAAGAGAGAGAGAGAGAGAGATAGAGAGAGAGACAGAATGAAAGGAAGAGAGAGAGAGACAGAATGAAAAGGAGAGAGAGAGAGAGAGAAAGACAGAATGAAAGGAAGAGAGAGAGAGAGAGAGACAGAATGAAAGGAAAGAGAGAGAGAGAGACAGAATGAAAGGAAGAGAGTGAGAGAGAGAGAGAGAGAGAGACAGAATGAAAGGAAGAGAGAGAGAGACAGAATGAAAGGAAGAGAGAGAGAGAGACAGAATGAAAGGAAGAGAGAGAGAGAGAGAGAGACAGAATGAAAGGAAGAGAGAGAGAGAGAGAGAGACAGAATGAAAGGAAGAGAGAGAGAGAGAGAGACAGAATGAAAGGCAGACAGACAGAGAGGGAGAGAGACAGAATGAAAGGAAGAGAGCGAGAGAGACAGAATGAAAGGAAGAGAGAGAGAGAGAGAGACAGAATGAAAGGAAGAGAGAGAGAGACAGAATGAAAGGAAGAGAGCGAGAGAGAGAGAGAGACAAAATGTAAGGAAGAGAGAGAGAGAGACAGAATGAAAGGAAGAGAGCGAGAGAGAGAGAGAGAGACAGAATGAAAGGAAAAGAGAGAGAGACAGAATGAAAGGGAGAGAGAGAGAGAGAGAGAGAGACAGAATGAAAGGAAGAGAGCGAGAGAGAGAGAGAGAGACAGAATGAAAGGAAGAGAGAGAGAGAGAGAGACAGAATGAAAGGAAGAAAGAGAGAGAGAGAGAAAGAGAGAGACAGAATGAAAGGAAGAGAGAGAGAGAGACAGAATGAAAGGAAGAGAGCAAGAGAGACAGAATGAAAGAAAGAGAGCGAGAGAGACAGAATGAAAGGAAAGAGAGAGAGAGAGAGAGAGAGAGAGACAGAATGAAAGGAAGAGAGTGAGAGAGAGAGAGAGAGCGAGACAGAATGAAAGGAAGAGAGAGAGAGAGAGAGAGAGAGAGAGACAGAATGAAAGGAAGAGAGCGAGAGAGACAGAATGAAAGAAAGAGAGCAAGAGAGACAGAATGAAAGGAAAGAGAGAGAGAGAGAGAGAGACAGAATGAAAGGAAGAGAGCGAGAGAGAGAGAGACAGAATGAAAGGAAAGAGAGAGAGAGACAGAATGAAAGGAAAGAGAGTGAGAGAGAGAGAGACAGAATGAAAGGAAGAGAGAGAGAGACAGAATGAAATGGGGAGAGAAAGAGAGAGAGAGAGAGAGAGAATGAAAGGAAGAGAGAGAGACAGAATGAAAGGAAGAGAGCGAGAGAGAGAGAGAGACAGAATGGAGGAAGTGAGAAAGCAGGCGTAGTATAACTTGTATGGTCCACATTTAATGTCATGCATTAACCCTAATTCCTTAGCTTTAGGAATCAGACAACTGACCTGCTAGAACATTTATTCTGTTGGGTTAAGAGGTGCTTTGGCTGACATGTACTGGGACATTTTCTCTGAGCAACATGCTGTACAGCTGTGTTGCAATGGTGGCCCTAGAAAGCTGCCATCCCAAATCATTTCTTGGTTGAGTGTGTGGCAAATTATTTTAGATATATGAACATTATGTATGTTGAGTCTGTAGCCTTTAACAAGTATGTAATGTCGGTTACTTGTGTTCTGGTATATATAACAGTCTTTTGATATACCGTTTAATCCCATGAATGTTTACTAAGGGATAGTTTTATATTCTGCTCATCAGTATAGTGCTGCATTATGATAACTTGCTCTGTACAGCTTTATATGTACACTGTATTACTGTGGTTTTCTCTTTGTATACCTGTTGTTAACTACTTTGACCTTACATTCATAAATTTTCGTACCATCTCTCAACTCCTATACTTTACCCATACTATATTTCCAATGATTCACTGTGGTCCTACCCCTTCTCTTCCTATAAGTAGTATTTATTTCATTGCCTCAGTATAATATGACAGGTTAGTAGAATTTTTCTATTTTTATGGCCTTTCAGAGCCTGTGGTCATGACATCCGACTTCAGTACTGCAGGACCTCTCCCACAAGGCCCCACTCCCTAATATTTTCACTGACAATTTTACCTTTGTATAATGTAAATACATTTAACATTAAGATTCTTGCTGTGTATTAAATGTATCTAGTCAAATACAAGCCTGCCCTGTGTTGAAAAGTGGCTGTAATGCCCTCACCACCATAGTGGCATCTTAACCAATAGATTACTCTGTATATGTAAGTTACTTACTCTCCCTAGCAGCCAGGTTTATGCATTTAGGAAATTAAACAAAACCTATTCTGCTTTGTGTCTCTTTGCGAATTGCTTTGCATTGCCCATAAACCAATTACTCTCTGTTATCATTCCACCTGGGCATTGGAGTCCGCTACGCTCAGCTTTGCTTCTTTCCTATAAACTCTCTACCATCTTTCAGACTCCACCACCATTAAATATCCTACTGCCCTTCAACGTCTTATCTCCTTTTTTATCCCTACTTCCTCACTGCCTGCCATCAATAACATACAGATCCCTTTACTTAATCATGTTACTCCTCAGTTTATTCTATGTTGTTTCATCTCAGATTATCCTCCATTCTCTTGCTACTGGTCCATCTCTTATCCTACCATGACTCTACAATAATTCTTAACATCTCACCAGCTGTATCCCAACCACCCATTCATACTTCCTCCATACATTCTCTACACATTGCACCAAACCTATTTAATGCTCACCTTTACCCAGATATAGACTTAATTCCATTTCATCTCAGACAAAAACAAAATTAAGTGGAAAAATACTCTCAAAAATAAGTATCCGTCATCCTGCAATATAATAAAATCCTCCTAGGAGGAGACATTCCCTTAATCCTGGTCCCACCTATCACAATAAGCATCAAGACAGTTCTTTTCCTCTCACTACTCTAATCCTACATTGGTCAGTGTCCAGTCCCGGTAATTTAACATTTGCTGCCATACATAGTAAAAGCATAAGAAACTGTATGCCTGCATTACCCAACATAAACTTGATGTTCTTGCTGTAACAGAAACTTGGCTTAAAGCTAGCATAAACAACTCTGAAATTATACCTCCCAGCTGTAATATCATCTGCAATGACTGTATAAAGAGGAAAGGTGATGGTATTGCTTTAATATTTCCCAAAAACTACCACATTTCCCCTTACAAACCAAGGCAAAAATTCAATTCAGCACAGCTTCTTATTACTCCCCTGAAAATAAACAATTATAAACAAATATGTATCACTGTCTTTTTCATCCCTCCCAATGACAATACAATTATACTGGAACATATACACTGGATATCCATAACAATTCCACATGAAAAAAATACTACTGGGTGATGTGAATGTCAATTGGTTGGACATAGACCATAACTCTCCCTACATCTAGATTTCACACAACTAATTAATATCCACAGCGGTAGCGTTGTTGCCTCACAGCAAGAGGTTCTCCCGTTCAGTTCTCGGCTTGGGTTGGGAGTGCCTTCTGTGTGGAGTCTGCATGTCCTCATCGCGGTCGAGTGGGCATTCGAAAGACATGCAATGAATGGCCATAACTTCGTTGAAGGTTGGGCGTCAAGATGGCAACTCGACACCATAAAAACCAACTGCCAATCATTAGCGGACTGGAGTTGTGCTGTGGCGACTCCTAACCGGGAAAAGCCGAAAGACAAACAACAACTATAGCAAGACATCAGATTCCTTATTAAGACTGGATCATAGTATCAGACCCTAGCAAATACACTACCACTGCCATAATTATAAATCCACATGCAACCTATCCAAGTAAAGCCAGGAAATGTTCATTACTACCCTATCATTTATTAACTGGAACTTCTTAAAAATCCTCTCCTTAGATGATGATGCAAATTAATTCAGTACAACTTTTTTGAATATCCTAAATAGCCTTGCACCTCCTAGAAGGAAGAGACTAAAAACAAATAATGCAGTTTGGCTATCCCAAAAGAGTACAACGCTAATGCATGAAAAAGCATGGAAAGAACGGCACAACTATAAAACACCACAATATCTTGAAAACTTCAGAATGCTTTGCAATCATACTAAGCAGCAAATAAATGAAGACAAAAATATACAACAATACCTTTCATAATAATAGTAAACACAATCCCAAAAAAGTCTGGACTGCCATTAAAGAAATCTTTCTTCCAGGCCAATAATTCATCCCCATCCCTCTCTCAATAATTCACAACTCAAAACCACAATACAATTCAACTCTTATTTCATAGATAGTATGGCACCTCTAACCCTACCCAACAGTCACATACCACCACATCCACATTCACCTTCAAACCTATACCCATATCATATATAAAATGACACAAACAAATTCACACCTTGCTCTACTTGAGCTGATGATGTTCACAGTGAGTACGTTAAAAAAGCAGCCAATAGCATTTGCTAGCCTGTCTCAATTCATATAAATAGGTCAATCCAAGAATCCCATGTTCCATCTCTCTGGAAAAAGTGGCACATTATCACTCTGCAGAAAGGAGGAAATTCAAAAGACATTACTAACTTTAGACCTATACCATTATTATCTCCCCTGTCCAAAGTACTTGACAAAATGCATCCAAAACAAATGCGAAACTATTTCCTGCAGGAAGACCTCCTACCCCCACACCACATGGCTTCTGTCCTTCCCATGGTGCTAACACCGCACTTCTAACCTATATAGGTACCATAAATAAAGGTATAGATAATGGCAAACTATTCTCCTTAATATTTCTAGACTTGTCTAAAGCCTTCAATAGTTTGCCGCAGCAAACTTCTACTTCAAATGTCCTCATTAGGTGTCTTTCAGCCCACCCTTCTATGGTTCAAAAGCTACCTGTCCAGTAGGTATCAGTCAGTAAAATGGCATTGTACTCTGTCTCTCTCTGCATACCTCCCACCACCACAGATGTACCACAAGGCTCTAACCTTGATCACCTCCTATTTAACATTATCACCAATGCCCTCTACACATCTACATAACAGGCCACAATAATACAGTATACAGATGACTGCATACCCTTTTGCATATCTGACAACATGGCATGCCTCCAAAAAATTACCCAGGAAGCTTTAACATACAATGAAATTTGGCTTTGAACTCACAATTCATGTTCAATCCTAAAAGAATAAACTACTTCATTTTTCCCCAAGTCACTCTCTCTCATGAAAAAAAAAAACAACATTTTAAAGTCCTCTGTGTTGATAATACAACCACTGAAGTCACTTCTCACTGCAAATTATTAGGGATGATAGAAAATGATATCTTAAATTTGACCTGCATATACAAAGTTGCAGAAGAAAAACTCAGCAAAAACTACAGATGCTTCACAAACCTAAAAATATTCTCACTGATGCAAATAAAACTACACTTGCCACTACATATCTCCTCTCACACTTCTTTATGGTGCACCCATCTTTACTAAGCTTCAGGTATCACAAAAATCAAAACTTGAACAATGCTATAAAAAGCTGCTAAATTTGCAGCACATACTCCATTTAGAACCCACCACTGTATAGCACTGAAAAGACTTAATTGGTTAGAAAGGCCCCATCAACTGACATATACACAGCTTCTTACAACCTGTAACTAAAACACCTAAAGTAGTTAGAACTACCCCATCAACTAATATATACACAGCTTCTTACCACCTATAACTAAAAAGCCTAAAGTAGTTAGAACTACCCCATCAACTAACATATACACAGCTTCTTACCACCTGTAACTAAAACACCTAAAGTAGTTAGACCTACCCCATCAACTAACATATACACAGCTTCTTACCACCTATAACTAAAACACCTAAAGTAGTTAGAACTACCCCATCAACTAACATATACACAGCTTCTTACCACCTATAACTAAAAAGCCTAAAGTAGTTAGAACTACCCCATCAACTAACATATACACAGCTTCTTACCACCTGTAACTAAAACACCTAAAGTAGTTAGACCTACCCCATCAACTAACATATACACAGCTTCTTACCACCTGTAACTAAAACACCTAAAGTAGTTAGAACTACCCCATCAACTAACATATACACAGCTTCTTACCACCTATAACTAAAACACCTAAAGTAGTTAGAACTACCCTATCAACTAGCATATACTCAGCTTCTTACTTCCTGTACCTAAAACACCTAAAGTAGTTAGAACTACCCTATCAACTAAAATATACACAGCTTCTTACCACCTGTAACTAAAACACCTAAAGTAGTTAGAACGGCCCCATCAACTAACATATACACAGCTTCTTACCACCTGTAACTAAAACAACTAAAGTAGTTAGAACGGCCCCATCAACTAACATATACATAGCTTCTTACCACCTGTAACTAAAACAACTAAAGTAGTTAGAACTACCCCATCAACTAACATATACTCAGCTTCTTACCCCCTGTCACTAAAACACGTAAAGTAGTTAGAACTACCCCATCAACTTACATATACACAGCTTCTTACCCCCTGTCACTAAAACACGTAAAGTAGTTAGAGCTACCCCATGAACTAACATATACACAACCTCTTACCACCTGTAACTAAAACAACTAAAGTAGTTAGAACTACCCCATCAACTTACATATACACAGCTTCTTACCACCTGTAACTAAAACACCTAAAGTAGTTAGAGCTACCCCATGAACTAACATATACACAACTTCTTACCACCTGTAACTAAAACACCTAAAGTAGTTAGACCTACCCAATCAACTAACATATACACAACTTCTTACCACCTGTAACTAAAACACCTAAAGTAGTTAGACCTACCCAATCAACTAGCATATACACAGCTTCTTACCACCTGTAACTAAAACACCTAAAGTAGTTAGAACTGCCCCATCAACTAACATATACACAGCTTCTTACCACCTGTAACTAAAACACCTAAAGTAGTTAGAACTACCCCATCAACTAACATATACACAGCTTCTTGCCACCTATAACTAAAAAGCCTAATGTAGTTAGAACTAACCCATCAACTAACATATACACAGCTACTTACCACCTGTAACTAAAACACCTAAAGTAGTTAGAACTACCCCATCAACTAACATATACACAGCTTCTTACCACCTGTAACTAAAACACCTAAAGTAGCTAGAACTACCCCATCAACTAACATATACACAGCTTCTTACCCCCTGTCACTAAAACACGTAAAGTAGTTAGAACTACCACATCAACTAACATATACACAGCTTCTTACCACCTCTAACTAAAACATGTAAAGTAATTAGAACTACCCTATCAACTAACATATACACAGCTTCTTACCACCTATAACTAAAAAGCCTAATGTAGTTAGAACTAACCCATCAACTAACATATACGCAGCTACTTACCACCTGTAACTAAAACACCTAAAGTAGTTAGAACTACCCCATGAACTAACATATACACAACTTCTTACCACCTGTAACTAAAACACCTAAAGTAGTTAGACCTACCCAATCAACTAACATATACACAGGTTCTTACCACCTGTAACTAAAACACGTAAAGTAGTTAGAACTGCCCCATCAACTAGCATATACACAGCTTCTTACCACCTGTAACTAAAACACCTAAAGTAGTTAGAACTACCCCATCAACTAACATATACACAGCTTCTTGCCACCTATAACTAAAAAGCCAAATGTAGTTAGAACTAACCCATCAACTAACATATACACAGCTTCTTACCCCCTGTCACTAAAACACGTAAAGTAGTTAGAACTACCACATCAACTAACATATACACAGCTTCTTACCACCTCTAACTAAAACACGTAAAGTAGTTAGAACTACCCTATCAACTAACATATACACAGCTTCTTACCACCTGTAACTAAAACACCTAAAGTAGTTAGAACTACCCCATCAACTAACATATGCACAGTTTCTTACCACCTGTAACTAAAACACCTAAAGTAGTTAGAACTACCCCATCAACTAACATATGCACAGTTTCTTACCACCTGTAACTAAAACACCTAAAGTAGTTAGAACTACCCCATCAACTTACATATACACAGCTTCTTACCACCTGTAACTAAAAAGCCTAAACTAGTTAGAACTACCCCATCAACTAACATATACACAGCTTCTTACCACATATAACTAAAAAGCCTAAACTAGTTAGAACTGCCCCATCAACTAATATATACACAGCTTCTTACCACCTGTAACTAAAACACCTAAAGTAGTTAGAACGGGTCTATGTTGCATAATCGAAAGAGCTAAATATCGAATCTACTTACGTCGACATATAAACAGCGAACCGTATAAAAAGCGAACAACATTAATATTGAAAAACATAACATCGAAAAGCATCACTGGCCAAAGCACGTACATTAGTGACGTAATACACCATCTATAGCAGGACACACCTGCACTAGTTATTGACAATAACTGTACTTGATATTCACATCATATGTTACACTTTTACAAAGGAACCCTGTATAAAGTAATCTGTATTTATATATAGTAAAGACACGTAGTAAACTTTTACAACACACTGATTAATGGAAGTGATAAAAGCAGGAGTGATGCGGAAGAAAAATGTGTGTATGGCAATCCGTATCCTTAACAATGGCTACATATACGCTGACAGCTCCTGGTGCTATAGGTAATAGTTACCTCACAGTAAAATCTCAAAAAAACAAGGACATGCTGGTAGTGGATGGTTACTTATATAATCTAGAAAAAGTGATGAAATCTAGGAAATACTGGTGCTGCCAGCTAAAATATATGTACAAATGTAAGGGAAGGGCTATAACAACAACGCATGCTGTAGACGAAATATTATTAAAGTCCACATCCCATGACCATGCCTCCGATCCTACAGAAGTGGACAAATATAGGGCATGTCTGAAATTGAAAGATATCGCTACTACTACAAGAAATACTCCATCATTAGTTGTTGACGATGTCTTAGCTACCACTTCTTTTGAAAGTGTTGTAACCTTGCCCACTAGGAGATCGCTGCTACAGCAGGTAAATAGAGAGCGGAGGGGAAAGTTGTTAACATACTCTAAGCCATCCACACCCCTTACGGCAATGTATATCACACCAGGTTGATGCTGTTGGCCAAACAAAATTTTCGATGTTTTCAGTTTTGCTATTTATAATGTTCGCTATAATTAGCGGTCGATGTATATGTGTCGACATAAGTAGATTCGATATTTAGCTCTGTCGATGATGCACTATAGACCAAGTTAGAACTACCCCATCAACTAACGTATACACAGCTTCTTACCACCTGTAACTAAAACACCTAAAGTAGCTAGAACTACCCCATCAACTAACATATACACAGCTTCTTAGAACCTGTAACTAAAACACTTAAAGTAGCTAGAACTACCCCATCAACTAACATATACACAACTTCTTACCACCTGTAACTAAAACACCTAAAGTAGTTAGAAATACCCCATCAACTAACATATACACAGCTTCTTACCACATATAACTAAAAAGCCTAAACTAGTTAGAACTACCCCATCAACTAACATATACACAGCTTCTTACCACCTATAACTAAAAAGCCTAAAGTAGTTAGAACTACCCCATCAACTAACATATACACAGCTTCTTACCACCTATAACTAAATGCCTAAAGTAGTTAGAACTACCCCATCAACTAACATATACACAGCTTCTTACCACATATAACTAAAAAGCCTAAACTAGTTAGAACTACCCCATCAACTAACATATACACAGCTTCTTACCACATATAACTAAAAAGCCTAAACTAGTTAGAACTACCCCATCAACTAACATATACACAGCTTCTTACCACATATAAATAAAAGCCTAAAGTAGTTAGAACTGCCCCATCAACTAACATATACACAGCGTCTTACCACCTATAACTAAAAAGCCTAAAGTAGTTAGAACTCCTCCATCAACTAACATATACACAGCTTCTTACCACCTATAACTAAAAAGCCTAAAGTAGTTAGAACTACCCCATCAACTAACATATACACAGCTTCTTAACACCTATAACTAAAAAGCCTAAAGTAGTTAGAACTACCCCATCAACTAACATATACACAGCTTCTTACCACCTATAACTAAATGCCTAAAGTAGTTAGAACTACCCCATCAACTAATATATACACAGCTTCTTACCACCTATAACTAAAAAGCCTAAAGTAGTTAGAACTACCCCATCAACTGACATATACACAGCTTCTTACCACCTATAACTAAAAAGCCTAAAGTAGTTAGAACTACCCCATCAACTAACATATACACAGCTTCTTAACACCTATAACTAAAAAGCCTAAAGTAGTTAGAACTACCCCATCAACTAACATATACACAGCTTCTTACCACCTATAACTAAAAAGCCTAAAGTAGTTAGAACTACCCCATCAACTAACATATACACAGCTTCTTACCACCTGTAACTAAAAAGCCTAAAGTAGTTAGACCTACCCCATCAACTAACATATACACAGCTTCTTACCACCCATAACTAAAAAGCCTAAAGTAGTTAGAACTACCCCATCAACTAACATATACACAGCTTCTTACCACATAAAAATAAAAAGCCTAAAGTAGTTAGAACTGCCCTATCTACTAACATATACACAGCTTCTTACCACCTTTAACTAAAAACCTTAAAGTAGTTAGAACTACTCCATCAACTAACATATACAAAGCTTCTTACCACATATAACTAAATGCCTAAAGTAGTTAGAACTACCCCATCAACTAATATATACACAGCTTCTTACCACATATAACTAAAAAGCCTAAAGTAGTTAGACCTACCCCATCAACTAACATATACACAGCTTCTTACCACCCATAACTAAAAAGCCTAAAGTAGTTAGAACTACCCCATCAACTAACATATACACAGCTTCTTACCACCTATAACTAAAAAGCCTAAAGTAGTTAGAACTACCCCATCAACTAGTATATACACAGCTTCTTACCACCTATAACTAAAAAGCCTAAAGTAGTTAGAACTGCCCCATCAACTAACATATACACAGCTTCTTACCACCTATAACTAAAAAGCCTAAAGTAGTTAGAACTACCCCATCAACTAACATATACACAGCTTCTTACCACATATAACTAAAAAGCCTAAACTAGTTAGAACTACCCCATCAACTAACATATACACAGCTTCTTACCACCTATAACTAAAAAGCCTAAAGTAGTTAGAACTACCCCATCAACTAATATATACACAGCTTCTTACCACCTGTAACTAAAACACCTAAAGTAGTTAGAACTACCCCATCAACTAACATATACACAGCTTCTTACCACATAAAAATAAAAAGCCTAAAGTAGTTAGAACTGCCCTATCAACTAACATATATACAGCTTCTTACCACATATAACTAAAAAGCCTAAACTAGTTAGAACTACCCCATCAACTAACATATACACAGCTTCTTACCACATATAAATAAAAAGCCTAAAGTAGTTAGAACTACCCTATCAACTAGCATATACACAGCTTCTAACCACCTATAACTAAAAAGCCTAAACTAGTTAGAACTACCCCATCAACTAACATATACACAGCTTCTTACCACATATAACTAAAAAGCCTAAACTAGTTAGAACTACCCCATCAACTAACATATACACAGCTTCTTACCACATATAACTAAAAAGCCTAAAGTAGTTAGAACTACCCCATCAACTAGCATATACACAGCTTCTAACCACCTATAACTAAATGCCTAAAGTAGTTAGAACTACCCCATCAACTAACATATACACAGCTTCTTACCACATATAACTAAAAAGCCTAAAGTAGTTAGAACTGCCCCATCAACTAACATATACACAGCTTCTTACCACCTATAACTAAATGCCTAAAGTAGTTAGAACTACCCCATCAACTAATATATACACAGCTTCTTACCACCTATAACTAAAAAGCCTAAAGTAGTTAGAACTGCCCCATCAACTAACATATACACAGCTTCTTACCACATATAACTAAAAAGCCTAAAGTAGTTAGAACTACCCCATCAACTAACATATACACAGCTTCTTACCACCTGTAAATAAAACACCTAAAGTAGTTAGAACTACCCCATCAACTAACATATACACAGCTTCTTAACACCTATAACTAAAACACCTAAAGTAGTTAGACCTACCCCATCAACTAGCATATACACAGCTTCTAACCACCTATAACTAAAAAGCCTAAAGTAGTTAGAACTGCCCCATCAACTAGCATATACACAGCTTCTTACCACCTATAACTAAAAAGCCTAAAGTAGTTAGACCTACCCCATCAACTAACATATACACAGCTTCTTACCACCTATAACTAAAAAGCCTAAAGTAGTTAGAACTGCCCCATCAACTAACATATACACAGCTTCTTACCACCTATAACTAAAAAGCCTAAAGTAGTTAGACCTACCCCATCAACTAACATATACACAGCTTCTTACCACCTATAACTAAAAAGCCTAAAGTAGTTAGAACTGCCCCATCAACTAACATATACACAGCTTCTTACCACCTATAACTAAAAAGCCTAAAGTAGTTAGACCTACCCCATCAACTAACATATACACAGCTTCTTACCACCCATAACTAAAAAGCCTAAAGTAGTTAGAACTGCCCCATCAACTAACATATACACAGCTTCTTACCACATATAACTAAAATGCCTAAAGTAATTAAAACTACCCCTTCAACTAACATATACACAGCTTCTTACCACCTGTAAATAAAACACCTAAAGTAGTTAGAACTACCCCATCAACTAACAAATACACAGCTTCTTACCACCTATAACTAAAACACCTAAAGTAGTTAGAACTACCCTATCAACTAACATATACACAGCTTCTTACCACCTGTAACTAAAACACCTAAAGTAGTTAGAGCTACCCCATGAACTAACATATACACAACTTCTTACCACCTGTAACTAAAACACCTAAAGTAGTTAGACCTACCCAATCAACTAACATATACACAACTTCTTACCACCTGTACTTCTCATCCTTCACATTCCCCTATCTGATGTTGTAAAGCATCACCCAAATCATAATAATGCTTTATTTTTTTTTACTCAATTTTATTTTCAATTAAAAATAACATTTACATAATATTTTTAAATATCATTTTAAACTATATACAATATTTACAATAGCCTGACTTTCAACTATATACACTGCAACAGCTTCTTACCACCTGTAACTAAAACACCTAAAGTAGTTAGAACTACCCTATCAACTAACATATACACAGCTTCTTACCACCTGTAACTAAAACACCTAAAGTAGTTAGAAATACCCTATGTGTAACATATACACAGCTTCTTACCACCTATAACTAAAAAGCCTAAAGTAATTAGAACTACCCCATCAACTAACATATACACAGCTTCTTACCACCTATAACTAAAACACCTAAAGTAGTTAGACCTACCCCATCAACTAACATATACACAGCTTCCTACCACCTTTAACTAAAACACCTAAAGTAGCTAGAACTACCCCATCACCTAACATATACACAGATTCCTACCACCTGTAACTAAAACACCTAAAGTAGCTAGAACTACCCCATCAACTAACACATACGCAGCTTCTTACCACCTGTAACTAAAACACCTAAAGTAGTTAGAACTACCCCATCAACTAACATATACACAGCTTCTTGCCACCTGTAACTAAAACACCTAAAGTAGTTAGAACTAGCCCATCAACTTACATATACACAGCGTCTTACCACCTGTAACTAAAACACCTAAAGTAGTTAGAACTACCCCATCAACTAACATATACACAGCTTCTTGCCACCTGTAACTAAAACACCTAAAGTAGTTAGAACTACCCCATCGACTTACATATACACAGCTTCTTACCCCCTATAATGTTATCCAGCATCCATCTGCTTGTCCATCACTAAATAACATTCTACCAAATATGTTTCCAGTTGGTCATTATGATCCAATGGCCAAAAACTTCCTGTCTGTCCAGAAACCTATCGAATCTGCTGGGCATTTTCTGTACTTGTACCATGTTGCTAAAGCCTGGAACTCCTTACCTGTATCCATCAGGTCAGTACCCTCCCAACCATTTTTGAAAACCATTCAGAAAGTCTTTCTAGCTAAAGTCTGGCAGTGTTCTTGCTCAAAACCACAATAAACCATATCCCTAAATGTGAACAAGTACCTATTTATACCTTACGTCTCCTTACTCTCCCTTCAGTATATATAAGTACCATTTTATGAGGTTCAGAATATAAATGTGAGGCTTCACAATGCTAGAATTTATCTGCATGCCAAACTGTTTCCCTAATGACCACGCTCACAGTATCGTTTTATGTTTATATTTTTCTCTCTGCTATTGTGGGTGGTTCAGCAGCTCAGCAGTTAGTGTTGTGTCTCAGAGCACTTGGTTCTCCAGTTTGATTCTCATCTGGAGTTCAGTCCATGTGGAGTCTGCGTGTTGTCCCTGTGTCTTCGTTATCTTTCACCAGATACTCCAGTGTCATCCCACATCCCCAAACCATGCTTCAGGTGAACTGGTAAGCCTCCAAATTCCTGATAGATCTATGTACCATAGTTGAGTGCATGTGCATCCTGCAACAGACTGACATACTATCCAGGATAAATATTTTGTCACTGGGCCTATTGGTTTCTGAGATAGATGCTGACTCCTTATAACACCAATATGGATTTAGCATGTAACTCGAACATGAATGAACAAATTACAGTATTCTCTTTAACCATGTTTATCACATTTTCTAATGCTAGCCTCAGCATTCTGAAACAAGTGCAACAGGATTTTTATTTCACGAGTCATGAATTCAGAAAAGAGGATCAGAACATGAAAAGTACAATTAAAAATTTGTCTATTTTTATTTTATTTTATTTTATGTTGGTTTACCGAGTTGTGCATTTGTCAGATCTCAGGAGGTTCTATTGTTTAGGTACCTAGGTTACTGATAATTCACATTTTGTTTTACTCTACAGGGACATACACTGTGTATAGTACCCTGTTTTAAACTTCATTTATTGTTTCAATTTTTGTTCCTCTTGGCTGTTTTCTAACCTCTGATATTACTCCAGAATGGGAAGACTCACGTTACAGACTGGGAAGAACTTGTAAGAACAGACTTAAAACATGGGAAAGCATGCAGCATGTAGAACTGTAGCTGGAATGTGGTGCACATGGGAAAGCATGCAGCATGTAGAACTGTAGCTGGAATGTGGTGCACATGGGAAAGCATGCAGCATGTAGAACTGTAGCTGGAATGTGGTGCACATGGGAAAGCATGCAGCATGTAGAACTGTAGCTGGAATGTGGTGCACATGGGAAAGCATGCAGCATGTAGAACTGTAGCTGGAATGTGGTGCACATGGGAAAGCATGCAGCATGTAGAACTGTAGTTGGAATGTGGTGCACATGGGAAAGCATGCAGCATGTAGAACTGTAGCTGGAATGTGGTGCACATGGGAAAGCATGCAGCATGTAGAACTGTAGCTGGAATGTGGTGCACATGGGAAAGCATGCAGCATGTAGAACTGTAGTTGGAATGTGGTGCACATGGGAAAGCATGCAGCATGTAGAACTGTAGTTGGAATGTGGTGCACATGGGAAAGCATGCAGCATGTAGAACTGTAGTTGGAATGTGGTGCACATGGGAAAGCATGCAGCATGTAGAACTGTAGCTGGAATGTGGTGCACATGGGAAAGCATGCAGCATGTAGAACTGTAGCTGGAATGTGGTGCACATGGGAAAGCATGCAGCATGTAGAACTGTAGTTGGAATGTGGTGCACATGGGAAAGCATGCAGCATGTAGAACTGTAGTTGGAATGTGGTGCACATGGGAAAGCATGCATATGTTATTGATTTGGTGCTTCACCCCCAATTTCATTAATGTAAATATCAGGACACAGATAATATGACGCAGAAAGTAAAAGATAAATCTACTTTCCTAGCAGGATAACCACCAAGACCTCCTTAGTTAACCTCCTTTCTGGTGTTCAAAAGTAAAGGAGAGTGGAATGAGTCAGTCATTTGAAGATAGGGGTAAGTCTCAACATTCACAAGGAAGGTGAAGAAAATACATAGACAAAATGGAGAATTAAGTGCTGCTGCTTCAATAAGGGTGGTTACATGGTGGCTTCCTATTGTGTCTAGTATGTGGGTAGGGGTTTAAGGTATCTCCAGCTGGGTACAGATTGGTGGGTTGAGCAGAGTTGGCCTGGTTCTGTCACTCACTGGGTGGAGCCTTGGCTGAAACCCATTAACCAATGATCAATTAGCAGCCCTAACACTGGAGATGCCTTGTAGGGAGAGAGAGGAGTTAAGGGTGTGTCTTGATCTCCTCTCCCTGAGGAAGACATTAGAGCAGATGCAGGTGCTTGGTAAGCATACAGGTTGGTGCAATTTTACCAGTGCAGACTGAGAAAAGTACCAGCTGTACTTGAGGCTGAAAGGACAAGGCTCTTTCCTGGTAGTTCTTTTTGTAGAAGTTAGGGTTGATCAGTGAGGTCAGTCTATTACACATCCCATTTCCTTGAAAACCAAGCATGCACAGGGGGACATATGGCATAAAGAAAAAATAAATTAAAACCATCCTGATGGCTACTTAAATGATGTGCCCTTCTACTCTACCCTCCCTCCAGTGAAGAGAGCAAACTGCCAGTAGGCTGGGAGGTGGTCAACAAACGGAAGGCAATGAGGTCACAAAAAAAAAAAAAAGAGTTGGCAGACCTATAGACCAGAATTCTATCTCACATTTGCCTGGCTGCCTGCCACCAGTGATGGAGTGGTAAGGTCAGATGTCACCAGCTGCCACATATACATAGGGGCACTATGTGTACCATTTATGAAAAGTATTGACAGGAGTGTGTGTGTGTGCGTGTGTGTGTGTGTGTGTGTGTGTGTGTGTGTGTGTGTGTGTGTGTGTGTGTGTGTGTGAGTACATCTGTGTGTGAGTGCTCATGAATGCATGTTGGTGTCTGTGCATCTGTGTGTGTGTGTGTGTGTGTGTGTGTGTGTGTGTGTGTGTGTGTGTGTGTGCATGTGCGCACACTCGTGCACATGTGTGAGTGTTCATGAATGCATGTGGGTGTCTGAGAGTGTGTGCATATATGTTCAGGTATGCATGTTGGTGTGTGTTTATGTGTATGTGAGTGTGTGTTCATGAATGTATGTGGGTATGTGTGCATCTGTGTGTGTGTGTGTGTGTGTGTGTGTGTGTGTGTGTGTGTGTGTGTGTGTGTGTGTGTGTGTGTGTATCTGCACAAGTGAGTGTTTATGAATGCATGTGGGTGCATGAGAGTGTGCATGTATATGTTCATGTGTGTGTGTGTGTGTGTGTGTGTGTGTGTGTGTGTGTGTGTGTGTGTGTGTGTGTGTGTGTGTGTGTGTGTGTGTGTGCGTGTGTGTGTGTTCATGTCATGCATGCATATGGGTATGTGTGCATCTGTGTGTGCATGTATGTTCATGTATGCATAAGGGTGAGTGTGAATTTGTATGTGTGTGTGTGTGTGTGTGTGTGTGTGTGTGTGTGTGTGTGTGTGTGTGTCTGTGTGCGTGCGTGTGTGTTCATGCATGCATATGGGTGAGTGTGCATTTATGTGTGTGTGTGTGTGTGTGCGCGCGTGTGTGTATGAGTGCTTGAGTGTTCATGAATGCATGTGGTAGTCTGTAAGTGTGTGTATATATGTTCATGTATGCAAGTGCGCATGTGTTTGTGTGTGTGTGTGTGTGTGTGTGTGTGTGTGTGCGTGTGTGTGTGTGTGTGTGTGTGTGTGTGTGTGTGTGTGTGTGTGTGTGTGTGCATGAGTGCTCATGAATGCATCTGGGTTTCTGTGAGTGTGTGCGTATATGTTCATGGATGCATGTGGGTGTGTGTGTGTGTGTGTGCTCACTTGTGTGTATGTGAATGAAGATCTATTATCAAAATTTATCATAATGCCCCGCCAGTCAGTTTCCTGTCTGTGCTGGCACAAGGAAAAGGCACATAGGGCAAAGTTCTATAGCCCATGTCTGTTCTTGTCATGGTTTCCTTTACCTTTCTAGCCTTAAAAGTAATTAGACTAACAATTTATCAATTAGCATTGTCGCCTCACAGTAAGAGATTCTCCAGTTCAATTCTTGGCTGGTGGGCCATCTGTGCGGATTCTGCATGTCCCCCCTGCGGTTGAGTGAGTTTTAAATACATGCAGGTAGGTGGGTTCATTTGCCTTCTTTGAAGGTTGGGCACTGGGCTGGCAACTCAACACCATAAAAACACCACTGCCATTCAATCTGCAAACCGCTGATTCACTGTGGTGAGTCCTAACTGAGATTATCCGAAAGACATCAATAGACTAACAATGTATCAAATCTTCCCTCCACTCTCCATAAATAAGGGCAGCAAAGGCACTGCAGTAGTTCCTGTCAGTCTTTCAAGTGCATTTTTTAAAATCAAGTTTCAATTTGATTACATTTTGCTATCAAATATCTTTCTGTTCAACAAACCAGCGCACAGAGAGTAAAGAAATTGCATTAAAGAGAAAACATAAGAAGAAGTGAAATTGTTTGACATGCGTTTACCTCCACCATTCATTCCACTAACTGTAAAGTAGTGCATATTAAGGAAATGTAGTAAATAGGACTTTTCATATACCTAGCAACAGTGCATTGGTGTCAAAAAACATTTCAGCTTTTTTCTCAGGGTTAATGTATTATCACAAATCACACCTGTGTGTGGAAAAAAGCATTTCTTCATTGAAATTTGATGTTGGGCTTCTTAGTGTCGTTACTAAACTTTCTGTTTTAATGCAATTAATTCTATTATGCCTTTAAGGGCAATGTACAAAAAAAGGTGTATTTACATGTGATTCTGTCTATGCTGGGGGTGCTTAGCAGAGATCAGAGCAGTAGTTTACGGATTTAAAACTAATTGAAGTGTTTGTATGGAGTGTATTAATCCAAGATAAATGGAGTTAAAGTGCGTAATCAATAACTCTTTCAACTGTTAGCAGATTGATTTGCCTTAGTGTTGCTATCTCCACCACATCGGTGGTAGTTTTTGTTGCTTTTCAAATAACATTAAATAGCCTGCTGTCTGCTAAATAACAATACAAAACAAGGATACCCACATTATAGAAAGTCTGTGCTTTACATCGTATATATATATATATATATATATATATATATATATATATATATATATATATAAAAACTTCTTTTTTTGTAATTGGGAGGTTGTGAGAATTTCTTACAATACTAGCACTGGATATTTAAATGTTATATATTTTCTATAAAATATAAGTTCACCTTACCAACAAGCGGGATAATCAATGCTTTCATTCTTATTTCTTTTGTAATTAGGTAACTGCATCTTGTCTCCAGTTGTAGAGGCAGAATAAGTAGGGAGAAATGACTTGCGCAGAAGGGCAGTGAATGAAAACATCTATAACTAGTAAAATAACCCAATCTATTCCATTTCACAGGCACTGGGCAATTGATTGTCAGTGCAAATGGTGAGTTGCACTGAAGATGAACTATAGCAGTAGTGAATAAATATGTTTAGTTAACAAAATTAGGACGTATGAACCATTGCACTGAAAATGAGGAGATGAAGAAACGAATTGTCTGCTCCGTTCTAATTTGTATGATGACAGTGATACAGTGATAAGATTCCTACTTCAAAGCTTGAGGCTCCAATCCTGACTTTTTTCTGTTCACTGTCTGTGGAATTTGTTTGGTCTACCTCTGTCTGCGTACTCTATTATCTTTCCTCATCCCAAACACATGATAGTTATGGTCTATATTATAACAACTAAAGTTCAAAATTGTGAATGCTGGAAATATCAAAAATGCCGGACCTCGAAGTGCTTTGTGTGAGATCGCAGTGCAGTGAAGATCAGAATATTTGCCCTTTCCTCACTGCAGTGTGATCTCAGAGTTGATATATATATTTAGCGGGGGGTGTGGGGGGGCACAGCCCCCCACAATAATGAGTTTGAGGTCCTACATTTTCGATATTTCCAGCTTTCACAGTTCTGAACTTTCGTTGTTCTAATATGGACCCAATAGTTAGCCTGATTGGATTAAAATTGTCTTTCTGTATCGTGTTTATTTTATTGTTTTGGGATGGATCATTGCTGAAAAGTGGCTGTGGACTAGTCCACTGAACTATTCGCTAAAGATTGTCTTGAAAGACAGAACATGTTAGGCTGCAAACCAGAATGTCTGCAGCATCAACTCTCAAAACATTCCTGATGTACAGTGATGCGCACATACAGAAATTAACTGGCTTTACAAGTGAAAACAGCATCAGTAAAAATAAATGCATTCTCACATTGTAGCTATTGTAAACATTTTTTTTTCATTTTATTGTTTTATAATAAGCATTAAAAGTTACCCGCGGTAGTGGTGCTGCGGTAGTGTTGTCGCCTCTCAGCAAGACATTGTCACGTTCGATTCTCAGCTAGAGCGTCTTCTGTATGGAGGCATGCATGAATGGGTGTGCCTTCACTGAAGGTTGTGCGTCAGGGCTGGTAACTCGGCACATAAAAATCCACTACCAAACATTAGCGGATCGGAGTTCTGCTGTGGCGACCCCTAACTGGGATAAGCCAAAATACACAACATTAAAAGTATCAAAACTTCATAATGACTGAATTGCAAGGTAATTTTGAAAAAAAAATAGATCTTGTTTTCTAACTCACAGAATCATTTAATGCTATGTATCATTGTAGCTAGTGTCCAAAAGATTTGGCAACTTCCACAATGATGATGATCCAGAACTCCAAAAAATAATGCCTGAAATGTAGAAGGGTGAAAAAAGAACTCAAGTATTTTTTGCATAGGTATTCGTACTCAGCACTTGTTCAGAACTTGTAAGCACTAAATAAGCTACTAATTACTATAGCACTCAACCTTTCTCATTACTTAGAAGAAAAAAGTTTTTGCACTTAACTTTCCTCACCTGCTTAGAGAAAAACAGCTCTTGTACTCACTTTCCTCACTTATCTAGAGGAAACTAGTTTTTTATTCAGGCATGTCCCAGGGTCAACTCCCAGTATTCTCTCCTGTCTATCTGATGAATCTGGGCATCTTGAGGTAATGTAGAAATTGCCTCATGTACACAGACATCCCTCCCCTCCTACCACCCAACACTACAACCTGTGAGAGATGCACTTATCTAGCCAAACTGGAGGTAAAACTCTCTCCAACCAAGACTGAACTTGACATTCAAGAGGAGAAGGTAAACACTTGCACCACACCACACTCATCACATAGTCTCACTAAATCTACACCACCAAAATCCACACATAGAAACACAAAAACATTCACGGAGGCTCTCAATAATAAACTGCCCAAGCAACAGAGATTTTCAAAGCAGGAACGGAAACAACTTCCACCCCCCAACACAACCCAAATGACACATAGCCCACAGACTCAGTGTGCCACTCAACCACAGCCAATAAGGCAAAACAACGTATCCAACACACTAGTCATAGGTGACTCTATAGTCAAGCACACTAATGTCCCACTCACCAGGCTAAACAAGGAGAAGGTTACTGTCAGCTGCCTGTCAGGTGCCAGGATCCACCACATAACCCACGCACTCAGGTCACTCCACAACAAGTACAAATATGACTCTGTCATTGTCCATATTGGTGTGAACGACCTGAGATGTTCCTCCCTGGACTACATGAAAAGAGACATGGAAGAGCTCTCTGATCTTGTAGCCCAGGCAGGTATGACCCTAGCCCTGAGTAGCATTCACCCATCGCCCAGAATGATACCACAGTACAAGGACTAAATAATTGACTTCAACAATTGGCTAAGCTTCTGGTGTAATTCTAAGTGTATCCAGTATCTGTCTGCTTGGGATGACATGGTCAACAGACCAAGATGCCTTGCCAGAGATGGCCTGCACCTATTGTCCCTGGGATTCCAGATACTGGCTAAGGCTCTTGCCACCCCTATAGTGCCTTTTTTAGGCAAGATTCAAATGACAAATTCACCACAGTAACAGGAACAGGCAAGCAAAAACTGAGGGTAATGCTACTCAATGCTAGAAGTTTAAATCTCAAAATGCACTCACTCGAGACACTCCTTGAAATGGAGAACATCGATAACTGTGCAGTGACTGAGACCTGGTTCAAGGTTCCAGAGAGAACCCCTGCACTACCAGGCTATAACTCATATCACACTTTTTGGCCATGTAACCTGGACCTGAACACCAAAGGCAGAGGTGTGCCCATATTCATTAAGGATATCCACACCTCCAGGCTAGTTGCTCAGCATAATGCATCTGAGGTTATCAAAGTGCAACTAACTCTGGGCAAAACTGCAATCCAAATTGTAGCTTGCTACAGATCCCCCACCATGCCCCAGAATTCCCACTCTTCTTTTCTTGATGTACTGGAAAATATTAGGGTTCAACCAAACACCCTAATAATGGGCGATTTCAACTACCCCACCATTAGTTGGGAAAACTACTCATGTACCAACTCCTTCACACAACGCTTTCTGGAATTCATAAATTCCAATGCCCTGGATCAACTTATCCACCCCCACCAGGGGCAACAATATCCTAGGTGTAGTCATTGCCAACATGAGTGACTGGTGTTCCACACCTGAAGTCCACTCCTCTTTGGTCCGATCATACCATAAGCTAATCACCCTTGATATCCACATCCCGCCCCCACCCCCATTATGGAAACTACGGTAAAAAATTTCTCCAAAGCCAACTTCATGCTTCTTAAGACAGAAGTGGTGAACTTCATGACACCCATGCAGATGGACAATACAGTTATGACAGCTGAATCCTACACAAATGTACTCTATATGCCCTTACATGAGTGCATGGATCGTGCTATCCCAAACAGAACCAAGACGCTATCCTCCCAAAAAAAGGAAGCCAATCTGGTGGTCCCCTGCCATAAACAATCTGTACAACAGAAGGAAGAAATTGTTGCAAAAGAGAGTAAAATCCCATGAATGGAGTTGCTCCCTGGTCAGCCTCAGTAAGAAGCTGAGATCCCGTATAAGATCCTCCAAAGCTAGCTATGAAAACAAAATCGCCACTGAACTGATTCTAAGGACAACCACAAAGCATTCTATAGCTATGTCAAGAATCTCAATGGCAACACCCAGATCTGTTCTGAGTTACAGCACAATGGCACAAAAATTACAGAACCAACTGATATTGCCAACATCCTGGCAGATAGGTTCAGTGCTAACTTAACACCCCCACCCCCTAAAGGGCCCATATCTATACAGGAAGAATGCAGAGTCCCTGTAATCACAACTACGCAGGTAAAAGCTGCACTCTCCAAAGCCAAAAACACAGCATCCATGGGACCGGACAACATCCCAGGCTGCATTTTACATGAACTTCAGAATAAACTGGCTCCCCACTTAAGCACCATGTTCAATCATAGCCTCACATCAGGCTTTGTGCCCACTGAATGGCGTACAACAACAGTTATCCCACTCCACAAAGAGGGAGCCACCACTGATCCCGGGAACTATTACCCTATTAGCCTGAGAAGCCTAGTCTGCAAGGCCATGGAGCATATCATCATGGAACTCATAAACAAAGACATTGGTAACCTCCAAACTCTGGATCCCACCCAGTTCGGATTTGTGAAAGGCAGATCATGCCTCCTGAACCTGATCAACTTCTTTGAGGCAGTTGCCAAAGCCATAGATGAGGGTAAGGTGGTTCACACAGACTGTCTTGACCTCGCCAAGGCTTTCAACACCATCTTCCATTCTGAAATTATAGCTAAACTCACTAAACTAGGTATAAATCCCTACGTCACAAGAAGGGTTGCCAACTGGGTCACTGACAGAACCCACACTGTAAAAGTTGCACACTCCAAATCTGACCTCAAACCAGTGACAAGTGGAGTAGCACAGGGTTCAGTCCTGGGACCTCTCCTGTTTGGTATCTACTTTTCTGAAGTACAAACTAACACAGAAGGCCTCTGGCTAACAAAGTTCACAGATGACTGCAAACTAGGAGCCATAGTCGAGTCCCCAAATGATATGAAAATTCTACAGAAGGGCCTCGCTGAGACAAATGCCTGGTGTCAGAGCTATGGCCTCAAGCTCAATGCCAAAAAGTGCATTGTCATCCCGTTTGGTAAAAACTCTGTACCCATGAACTACTACATAGACAGCAGTCTACTTAACACCAAATGTGTGATAAGAGACCTTGGGACCCAGGTGGACAGTTGTCTGTCCTTCGATAGTCACATCACCACAGTAGTCAGAAGTCCTTCTACGTGGCACACCTCATCATAAAAGGGTTCTCATCCAGGAAAAAAGAGGTCATTCTTCCCTTCTACTCGACACTCATTAAACCCATTATAGAGTACAACACTCCTTTCTCTGTAGCAGCTAGAAAGGCCACAGAAGTATTTCACAAAGAGGATTACTGGTCTCAAACAGATGCCCTACACTGACTATCTCAAAAAACTCCAGCTTCATCTAAAGAAATCCCAATCCCTCTGAGCTACATGCTCTAGGGACCTAAACCTTGTCACCACAATAAACAGGACATGCTGGAGGGATAGATTCCTGTCTCAGAGACTTCCCATACTCTGGAACAGGCTACCCATCTATGTCAAGCAAAGTTCTTCATTAGCACTCTTCAAGAAAAATCTTGATGAGTGGATGGGAAATAGGAAATACATCCCGGTGATCACTTCTGTGTCTCTGCTCGACAGTGGCACAGGAAAATTACTTTCTTGGGTGGTGTAAGCCAGGGAACCTTGAAGGCTAGGCTTATGTAGGCCTTTGAGCCGATAGCCTAGTACCTACCTATGAACGTATGGTTACTTACTAGAGCAAGGCAAGGTGAAGTAGGTGAGTGATTCTTCTTTGCCAGGTTCCAAAAACAAACTTCTCTGAGACTTCAGTCTCATCTAGTATTAAAACATAATTTTTGCACTGGATTACTGAATTACATCACATACATCTGGTCATCTGACATCTGGTTCCCCATATTACCCCCCCCCTCCCTTTACTAGAAGCTGAACCAGAATCTCACACATACATAGAACTTTGCTTAGATGTGTTTCAACTTCTGGAAGTCAAAACACAATTTCAAACTTCCACCCTTCCAGGGTAGTAATTAGTTCATCCCCGAGGATAATACAGAAGGCTTCCTAGTACAGACCTTTTGTCTTTGGCTGCAGTGACACCTGTAAGATACAATCTTTATGGCCTAAATTATGTAATTTAATTTCAGGATATTTTTCTAAAAGTTAGCTAGGGCTGAGATTAACCTCTTCTCTTCCAGTATTCTCTATTACAATATTAATTCCAATAGTAACAATACAATCTGAAATACAGACACATTTCTTTTTCTGTCAAGCAGTACTCACTGTTGGTACATTTGTTTTTTTTCAACACAGGCACCTATACAAATCAGTTTGATATACAAATGACATATAATTTTTATGAAACTCCAGCAAGCTATGCTGGTATATGTTACATATTCACTCCTGGCATAGCTGGCAATACCTGACATCATCCCACCTTTTTTTTTATTTTAACTTGCATATCTTAGTTTCTCTTTCATGTTATCTGCACCCTGGGGCTTGGATGACTTTTCTCCGGACAATGCTACTGTCATCTTCTGTTCCAATAGAGCTGATAGTACTGTCCCTTTCTCCTCTTCCTTGAGCAAATACCTCCTCACTGAACTTGTATGCTTATTCAGAATGTTTTTTCTTTTCTGTGCCATTAATGAGTTTCCTGTTTGCTTAATAAGCATGGGTTGGCATTGTTATATTACATCTTACTATATTCACATTGTACTTTTCTTCACTAATTTGATATATTTTCTATCTTTTTAAGGAAAGACCATGACTGGAGATGTGTTTTAACTGAATGTGTGGCATTCCTAGGGTGAGAAATAATTTTCTGTGTGTGTGTGTGTATGTGCGTGTGTGTGTGTGTGTGTGTGGGGGTGTTTTGTTTTGTCTGTAGTATGAGAGAGAACATTAATAAATGAGTCTATACTGACAAAAAAAAAAATCCAAAATATTTCTTCAGTCAGAAAAGCAGAATTTATGGGTAACAGCATACAGTGTGATCAGCGCAGTTATTATGTTATGGACAGAAGATAAACAATGTATACTATGTAAATGAGAAATGACAAGGCAGTCATTGATAAGAAAATAGTTCAGAATATAATAAATGCCCATCTTTTCAGGACCTCTACATTTTAACTAGAGGATGAGTTTCATCCAGGTCAATGTGTATATACCATCTTCCGATGGAAATGTGATTTGGGAGCATGCTCACTGAATGGTTTCTTGCACCCTGCTGTACAGGGCCAGGATATCGCTTCTTATCTTGTTTTGAAGAAGTGTGTTATTTGTCACGTCTCACTTTAACACTGCACTTGCTGTCTTTGTTTACACAGTTTTCCCTTTTTTGAAGCAGTAACAAAGGTATACGAGAGAGGTAGGGAAATAGAGAAACTGAGAGTAACAGAAAGTGAAGAACAAAGATACAGTCTTTGTTAAAAATACCTTGCAGATTCCAAGCTGGAGTGTATCTATTTTGCATTTGCCACTGTTTTTTCTGATGCCTCTGTATCAATAACATAGACATCAGATCTGAGTCTGTTATTTACAACAGGATGCCTCGATTCGCTCTCTCTAAACAGGTTAATCTTTTCAGCAGTTGGCAGAAGGGAAGATACAAGCACATTTGGACAACAGCCATGTCAAAGCAGTTAACATGTCATTTAATCTTTGGTTATTATGTTTACAGGGTATAAAGAGATTTGTCAACATTAGATGAGTAGTCTGAAATACATCAACTCAAATCTCATGTAAAATACAGAATAATGCATCTATGAAACAAAAATGTAGGAAGGCATTTCACAACTAAAAGCAGAGAACTTGCAATAGCAAAAGTCGAAAATGATGTTAGGGTACTAATATCAAACTAAAGGTCACCATGCAATCTGAAAAAGCTACAAGGAAGGTTGCCTTGCAACTGGGATGTACAAAGACAGGACACCATCAGCAGAAAACAGGATCCTATCCTTCTGTAGATGGCTTGAGATACCCTATGTTGAGTACTGTACACAATTCATTCTTTGCAGAGATACAAACAAGATATAAACAGTCATTTAATGGGACACTGTCTGTACTATTGACTATATAAAGAAGAAAAAAGAATAACTGAATATATGCAATCTCAAATAAATATGAAAGAGGTCTTATAGGTAGTTACCAAGAGTGTAATCACTTTAAAAGCAACAGATGTACAGTATGAGAAGAAATACAATATAACTTGAAGGAACAAGGTTGATAACTAAAGACAGGCATAAGAAAGCATTTTTTCATGGAAATGGGGGCAGATGAGTGGAACAGGCTTGATAAGACAGATGTAAGCTTGAATTAGAAATTCAAGAATGTGTCAACAGAGGTAAGGTCATTTTCATGATGGACGGAGGGATTTGAGCTGTTTGAAGTGTGTTTGGTTGTTAATTCTAGTATTACTAACAATCCTAGTAGTACAGTAGTGCAGCAATTGTCCCTTTAGTTGTACTGCACCCTGCTGAGGTAATCTTTTTTTCACTAAATGTATTGCTTTTGATACAAATTTATGAATAAAATGCTTAAGTGGTGTGTATTCAGTATGATATCTCACAACAGAATAGTGTATGTAATGGTGTATTGTCACCGCTAATTCCTTCACTATTCAGTTAGAAAAGCTTCACCAGACAGTCCCCACTGCTCTGCAAAAATGTCTTTGTCCCAATAACATGAAAGCATCTTAATAATAATAATAATCATAAAGGTTATACTGCAGGCAACACCACCCATGCTGTAAATACTCAATTTTATGTTGAGACAGTTATTTCTCTTCCCAGACCAGCAGTCGTGGTGAACCATTTTTAAATCACTATTGTACATTTACTAGTGCAGTACAGTTGTGCTGAAGGTTTTCAGTAGGAATACATGCATTCTGCTTTTCCAAATTCTTCTGTTCATACCAGTCGACTCTTACCTGTCCTTGATTTTCCCTTGTTTGTTTGACCTGTGCTTCATAAAATTGTTGCTTTTCTGGTAAATCACTGAGAGTTACAGTCAGTTAATAATGCAAGTCATTAGTTTTATATTTCTTATTGTTCAGTGAAAGTATGTTGTTGATAAACCTGCTCTTCTATTAACTTTTTCAGTGAATTAGAATAATAGATATAGTCCAGGGTAAAGTGCCTCCAACAAGCAGAAATGAAAAATTAAAGAAAAAACTCCAGAGGCAACACCACGACAAACGGAGCCGACCCTTTATTACATATAATAGTAGACAAACGGAACAAACAATAAAACCAGGCCAGTAAGCACTTTCACGTTACACTGAATGCTTCATCAGAGTTCTACAGGCAAAAAAATTTTCCTCTCAGTTAAATACAAATCATAATGTTAAAAAAAACAATGAAAGCAGTCAATCATTTAAGCAATTCACCAATTAAAGCTGCATAGCCCAAGGCTTCAGTTAAAGGATTGTAAGACGAGAGACCTCATATATTTGGCTGTATGTCAGAAATGTAGCTCCTTCTATACAGGTGAGACTAATAGGAAATTGAGGGAGCGAGTAAGGCAGCATGTCTACACCATCAATAAAAAAGATGAACGGAATGCTCTAGCCAAACATATCATACATACAGACACTACACATAGGTTTCACTTCACAGCCATAGAATTAATAAACCAGACAACTAGATTGGGTGATATCAGGCATTATACAGGGAAGCAGGAAGCCCGTTGGATACTCAGGCTACAAGCAGATAGAACATATGGCCTAAATGACAGGGTTTCACTGAAACCCTTTATAAAAGATAAACCATTGACCCGATAGAGGCTTCTATATGACATCATACTTTTCATGTAGATTATTATAGCACACAACATGGTTAGGAAAGTGTATGTGTCATGAATTTTAACAACCATGAATTTTTAATACATGTTTTTTTACGTCTTTTATTGATATACATATATATATATATATATATATATATATATATATATATATATATATATATATATATAAGTAAGCCAATGTGTTTTTTACATGTAAGCTCAAGAATTTTTTTAAAAATTTAGAAGTTGTATAAGTATTATATTATATATATGTATTAGTTATATAGATTTTTTATATATACTATATATATATATATTTTTTTTTTTCCTGCATTGTCAAAAGTTATATTATTATTTTGATATATAGTGTTATTAATATATTGTTTAAAGGGGTTATGTTGGCAGCTTCATGACAAGAACTAACTGAAGCCTTAGGCTTTGCAGCTTTAATTGGTGAATTGCTTAAATGATTGACTGCTTTCATTGTTTTTTTTAACACTATGATTTGTATTTAACTGCGATGAAATTTTTTTGCCTGTAGAAGTCTGATGAGGCGTTCAGTGTAACGTGAAAGCGCTTACTGGCCTGGTTTTTATCATTTGTTCCGTTTGTCTACTATTATATTTAATAAAAGGTCGGCTCCATTTGTCGTGGTGTTGCCTCTGGAGTTTTTCTTTCAGAATTAGAATAACAGTTAACAATTATTCCTAATTTTTTACCTTTGTTCCCCATAATTTTTTTGCTTTGTCCAGAATTCTTGAGCAAAGAAGCTGAGAGGTATTTCCTGCTGCGAGCGCTACAACTACTTCCAGGTAACAGGGTTCACAGTGTGGTTTTACTTCAGTGCTATGGGTAATCCTCCTCTATACCACACAAAGTCCCACCCTACTGATATCTTATGAATTGTGGCAGTCCCAAACTCTCTGTCTCCCAATATGGCAGCACTTTTAGAGTGGGAAGGATTGTCACTGGTTCCATACAATAACGGATCAAGTGAAAGAGTTACCTTGCATCCATCTGGGAGTGACCAGTGCCATGAAAGAAGAACAGTTAGTTGTTTTTTTGCTCAAAGCGATGAGAATTGTGTAGAGTTCAACAGCTGTCTATCCTGGTCTTTCTGACATGTTTACACTCATGCATGTTTGCTTGTGGATGTGTGTGTGTGTGTGTGTGTGTGTGTGTGTGTGTGTGTGTGTGTGTGTGTGTGTGTGTGTGTGTGTGTGTGTGTGTGTGTGTGTGTGTGTGTGTGTGTGTGTGTGTGTGTGTGTGTGTGTGTGTGTGTGTGTGTGTGTGTGTGTGTGTGTGTGTGTGTGTGTGTGCACGCATGTGTAAATACTTAGATTTGTCATTTTTTTTATATCCTGGTGATATAAAGATACATCAGCAGCCATACTCAGGACTTTCTTGTCTGAGGTACCAGAGTTCGATGTTCCTCAAGTGGAGTGAAGCCTGTCTCACTGACCCTTCTGACAGCCCTGATCTAAGGGAGGAGGGAGTTGGGGTGGTGATGAGTAAATAGGATACCCACCCCAACCTGAAGCTTGAAGATAAGAGAAGAGGGTAGGAGGAAGGGAAGAGATACTGCAACACTGATTTATTCAAACCTCTACAATTATGGTAGATCACCTGCACAGATGTACTATGTTCAACCTAGTTTGGGTTGCAGTGCTGAGTCTTGGGAAAATTCCCTAAAGCTTTTCTATATATGGGAGGTTCATAAAAATAAACAGATCTGTTAGGATACTTTATCATGTGTAAGTAGAATCTTAGCCGACTATATATTTAAGAAAATGAAGACTTATACAATGACTGGCCACTGATATTCAAAAATGAGCACGCTGATCAGCAGATCAACCAGTGTGCCCATTGTAAAGTCGAGAATATACCAATGGAAAAAGGTCTGGTCGCCCGCACTTTTTTCCATTAGTATATCTTATACATTTTTTACTTTTCTTTCTTTTTTTAATCAAATTAGAAAATGGAAGACCTCAAACAAATGAGAGAGATGGTGCTGAAAAAAATAAGAGGATAATTAGGTATGCTCTGCAAAACTAAAGCAACTTACCTGGTTATCCTTTTATTTTGTCTGTACTGGCTCTCCCAAACATTGAAAGTCTCCCAGTTTCTTTTTTTCTTTTGAATTAAAAAAAAAAAAAAAAAAAAAAAAAAAAAGCAAAGGAGCTCTTCCTTTCTCCGTTACTTCCTTTGCACAGCACTGATCTACTGTGTAAGCATGGAAACACAAGTCCCATACGCATGTGCAGTACATCAGAGAAAGACCCAGGATACCAGAAAAACATGGAAGAGCACCATGGAGGGATTATACAAAGACATTATTTAAGAAACAAGTATTTTTGTTTAAATAATGTCATATAATACCCAATAGCAATAACTGACTCCGTGGTGGGGTATATTGAAGATTTACCCACAGCTGGCTTTATTTAATCACTCGGCTTTAAACCATACCAACCATGGGTAAATCTTCAATATACCGCATCCACATCATCAGTTATTGATTAATTATGTTGCCGTTGTTCAGTGGACTAGGGAAAAAAACAGTGAGGTAAACAGTCTGGTTTAAGGAAACCTCTGACACCATCTTGCGTAAAGAGGGATTAGTTCTTAAGGTAACTCTGTCCCTATGGAAAATAAAGAAGGGTTCTTTACACATCAGGGCTTGTAGCTCAGAGATACACCTGCCTGAAGTGAACACCAGCAACAAGACTGTTTTCCATGTAAGGAATTTGAGTGGTGCTGAAGCTGCTGGCTCAGAAGATGGTAGAGTTTGTTCTTCCAGCATATAATTTATATCCCAGGAGGGAGAACATTCATACCTGAATAGTCTGAGATGCAAGCACCCTTTTAGAAATCACTTTCTACGGAGACTGAGTTATCCTGGAGGGGGTAAGGAAAGGCAGACAGATATAGCTGAAGCATGTACCTTTAGGCTAGAATAAGACAATCCTTCTTTGTATAGGAGAGAGAGGTATTCTAGTACCTGTTCCAACATAGCTTGTGCAGGTAGAATGCTGTTAGACTTACAGCAGATAGAAAACCTGTTCCTTTTAGCAATGTATGATTTATAGCACTTATTGTTCTACTTGTATGCAGAAAAAAGGATTCTTTAGACAGAAGAAGCTAACCATCGGTGCTGTAAGTTTTGGAGTTTTCATGTTTGGCTGGATGACAGATCCGTATTCCTGGGTGAGGAGGTCCATAAGAAGGGAGAGTATCACGATTTTCCCTTAGCTGAGTGTTAGCAGGAGACAGAACCACTGTTGCTTGGTCTAGTAAAAAGCCATCAGTATCTGTGGAGCTTTGCTCCTCAAGTCACCACTGAAGTGGTGAGACTTTCCCAGTAAACAAATGTCAAATACAAAAAATAAATAAAAATAATTTTTGGTCTGTCTGTTCTCATATTGCAAGGATTTTTAAACTGTCTTTTCTCTGAGCACAAGATAACAGGTATTGGAGAAAGGGGGGGATAACAGGTATTGGAGAAAGGTATATATAAAAAGGGCTGTCCAATTGAAGGAGAAAGCATCTGTTTTCCACACCCCTTTCTGGGGAGTTCTTGAGCACAGCCTGCTTTTTTGCCAGTTTTCTGGAGAAGCAAAATTATGTACTTCTGAAACACCCCACTTGTGAGTGGTGTCTAAGAAAACTTACCATTTCAGCATCCGCTTGCTGGGATCTAAGAGTGATCTGCTCAGACTGACAGCCATCTGGATAGTTGTTCGGTTATGTAGGCAGCTATATGGGGTGAGTCCTAATCTTTGAGCAACTAGCCATAGCTCGATAGCTGGTTTGTATAGGTGAAAGGAGGGCATTACTCCCTGTTTGTTTATGTAGCACATCACTGCAGTGCTGTCTGTCAATATTTTTAGTGGTCCTGAGACTAATCCTTCTTGGAATGTGCTAAAAACCAATATGGCTGCCATCATCTCTTTTCTATATGTTATGCAGCTAGATGTCTGTCTGTCTCAAGTCCGTTGGACCTTGAATGGAACAGGTGCTCCCCTGGCCAGGTGCAAGCTATCTGTAATTAAGGCTTGCAAAGTCACTGGGAGTTGAAAAGAGGCTAACAAGTTGATTTTGACACTGTCCTTCCACAAGAGAGTTTCTTTTTTTTCTTTTTTTAGGGAAGGTAGGAGTGGAATAGGTATCTGTAGGGAGTGTTGGTGATGGAATATTTTAGGAACCACAGTTGTTTCCTCATGTGCAGTTTTGCAAGTGAAACCAGTGGGATGGAAGAAGCCATGTGTCCTAGTGTCCTTAAATACTCTCTAGCAGAGATTGTCTGTTTGCTATGTAGGTTTGTGAAGTACAGCAGTACAGTGAGAGGAGCAAAACTTAGTCCTCTGGTAAGAAGGATTTCTGTTGGACTGAATCTAGGTCTGCCCCCAGAAAGACTGTTCTAGTGCTGGGTGTTTTCTGGATATTGAGGCTGAGTCCTACTTTCTGAAAGCAGTCTGTGAGATTTGTGTGGTTGTAAACAGTTCTGTTAGTGGTGATGCCTGGATTAGGCAATCATCCAATTATAGGTCAACATGGACTCCCCCTTATTTTGCAAAAGGCAATGACTGGTGCCAGACATTTGGTAAATACTCTTGGTGTCTTGGATAAGCCAAATTGTAAGGCAAAAAATGTGTGATGCAATCTCCCTGCCTGGAAATGTAAGACTTCCTTGTGTTTCTGCAAAATAGGAACATAAAAGTCGCACCCTTTAAATCCTGAGTCACCATCCAGGTCCCTAGAAAAATAAGGGGCACACATTTTTGAATGGTCAACATGCTGAATTTTGATGCTACCAGGGAATTGTTGAGTCATCAGTAGAACTCTTGCCTGTCTCACCTGACAAGACTGGTTGGAATAAGCCCAGATGTAACACGTCCTGCAAGAGAGGGCAGGATTAGTTCCCTTAGTTGTTTTGGGGTGGAGATTGTAGGTGCTGCACATAATCACAACTACTCCCAGGAAGGGGCTGGTCCCTCCAGGTTTGCTATGCTGCTCAGTTTGCCACTTTCTTTGATACCTGGGGCTTTTCCACCTGTGTGTTTTACTTTTTTTTGTTGCTTTGTTGAAAAGACCAAGACTTAATGGAATAGTTCCTGTAATACACAGGAGAAAGAGAAGGTTAGAATTCTGTGACAGTTTTCACCTATTTCCACTTTTTTCCAGTCTTCCCAACAACTTCTCTGCTGAGGTTTCAAAGAGATGGTCCTTACCCAATAGTGCATCAAGGTGTTCTGCTTTAACATGGTCTGATAGGGATTGAATTCTCACCAGGCATGTCTCCTCATCACAGACCCCATGGCAGCCATCCAGCATGATGTGTGAATAGCATCATAGCCTCATTTTAGTGAGTGTCTGGATACCTGGAGGCCCATATTGCACAATTCCTGGATGTCTATCTGAAGGGTCTTATCTTGTATCCCTTCTGCCTTGGTTTTTATGTTTCCACACTGACCCAAGTGTTTGAGAATATGGGACTGGGCGTTATAAACTCTCATGGCCATGGTGGGCAAGATCTATGTTGTCTTGGCAAATCAGTCAGTGAGTTTACTCAGCCTATTGTTTGGCAAGGGGCCCATGAATGTTTGCCAAATGATCTCTTGGAGGACACTGTAAACACCACAGCAATATCCACCACTAGATTTTTATACAGATGATTGTGAGACTCAGGCACCCTACAGAAGCTGTCAAGTTTCCTGCTGGCAAGGGAATGGGAATCAGGTTACAGTGATATGTCAATAAACACATCATACAAGATTTTGTAGACTGAAGGAATTGCCAAGGGTCTAGGGGCAGGTAAGCTCAATAGCTTTCTCTATTTAGCTTGGTCTGTGAGAACTCCCTAGACTCCCAGTTGAAGGATTCCTTCATGCTATGAATGGTTTCCCCAAAAGATTAGTCCTCAGGTGGCAATGCTGAGGACAGGGTGTCTACCGGATAAAATGTACATAATGCTGACATGGAAGATGCTCTAAATATGCAAGTTCTTCTTCATCCTCTGATTGAGGAATCAGTATTAACCTACGGGGGGGGGAGGGTCCTTTTTCTTTTCCTAGGAGAAGTTTCTGGCACAGTTTCCTTTTCCAGGCTTGGCTGCTGGGACTTCATGAAATCCATAAAGTCTTGAGCCAGCCTTTCTAGATCCTATGGTGAGATCTGGGTTGTTGAAGCATGGAACTGAGGCAGCAATGGTTGGGGCAAACCTACTTGCCTCTTACATTTTGGAATTCTGGGTTTGGGAGAGGATGACAAGACCTCAGGTCATGGGTGACTCGTCACTGTCTCAATCCAGTTCCAAGATATTGTTCCTCCTTGTCACCAGGGTGATACCAACCTCACCCTTGGTCACCAGCACCCTGGAATTGGAAACTGTAACCTTCTTAGCAGATATGAACCCATCCAACATCAGCTTGGTGTTGGCATGTGAGAACTGGGTCAAAGTCATGATAGCCTCTGGAGGAGTTGTACCCGAGGACTCAGGCCTAACAGACATCAGACAAGTGGACTACAAAGGCACCTGAACTGTGGCAGTGATCTCTACATGAGGTTGGGAGTCAGACACAGAAATGTCTCCATCCTACCACACTTCCTTCTCTTTTGGATGCTTGTCTTTGCACTTTGTTTGGGATGATGGCCTAAGAACTATCAGATGAAATTGCATGTGAAGGCCTAATTCTACCTGACTCTAGATGGTGCTGGACTGATTTGGCCCCTATGTTTAATGTATTATTGTTGAACCCAGCACAAGAGTGACATTTAGGCACATCATGCTGAGGCCCTAAATAGAAAGGGCAGTAGTACTGAAAGTCTTTGTGAGGATTTGTTTCCCACATGAAAGTTAGTTATTAACTTTTTTAAACATGAGCAAACATCAAAATAAGAATGAGATGGTCCACAACAGGTACCTATTTGGATATTCTGGTGATTCAAGCCAACTGATGGACTAGTAATGCTCAAAAATGTGGCCTTTATGCATTGACTTGTATAGTAAGAAAGACCATTGTGTGCCGGCCAATGTACTGCTATGGCAATGACATCCAAACATTCTGTAATTTCTGAGTTTAAGACCACACAGGTCAGAAAATGCTGATTTATGATATTGTTTCAAAAGGCTTCATTATGTATGACATCTCAGTCCCTTTATTTTCAAAGCTCCAGATATGTTAATATGCTAAACTGCTAGAATATTTAAATCAGTGTTCAGAGAAAAGACAGTTTAAAAATCCTGTGCAAGTAAAGCTGTTGGAATATCATCACCTTCAGGGAACTTTAAAGAGGCAGATATGGTAAATAGCAGGTATGATGAACATATATCATCTTTATAAATAGTATTTTGATATTTGGATGATGGCATGACTCATATTTCTGTGTTAGGCACAATTTTAATAACTACATGTAAATAAAAAATAAACAGGCATTAGACATTTTGTGTCACGTGAGGAACCATTATGAGGTTCCATTCATGGAAATAGAATTGTATTTATGCTAATTATTTTAAATGCCAAGGTTATTACACTGAGTATAATACACACACAAGCTGCAGTTTAAATTTCAGATGAAGCAAACTACAGCTTAGCATCTAGACATAAAATCCCACCTGGGACTGTCTGTAGGTTACTGTAACTCGGGTAAGGGGCAAGGAATGCTTAGTGACTTCACACGAGAAGAGTCCAATAAAACAAGAGCTAGTTTACAAATACAATAAAACATTAAGATATCTAAACTATATCCACTTTCTACTGCTTCATAAGGAAGAAATTCTGCTGAAATTCAATGATAAAATATTTTTGTCTGTCTATAGGCCTGCATAACCCTAACCTTATAATGGCAGCATACTGCCAACCAGGTTAGATATTAGTTATACCTTGGCTTTAATTACACCATATTGTTTACTATTGTTATTTTAAGCATTCTAGATATATAAGTTTAACATGTTAAATATACACTGTTTGGACAGGCAAGCTGTGAACATTTCAATTTTGGTATAATTTATATAATCCTTTATAATTCTAATGTATTAATTACAAGGAAGGATACAAGCTTCATCATAGAATTTTAGATAGATGAAGGCATCATTAGATAAGTTTTTTTTTGCTGTTGCTTTGTTTCATTAACATGCAGATTTAGTTGCACCAAATGTGCACGCACACACACAAACACACACACGCACACACACACACACACACACACACACACACACACACACACACACACACACACACACACACACACGCATAAACACACACACGCACACACAAACGCACACGCACACATGCACACACACATGCACACACGCACACACACATGCATGCACACGTGCACACACGCACGCAAGCACACACGCACGTACACACGCACACACACACACACACACATGCACACATGCATGCACACGTGCACACGCACACACACACACACACACACACACACACACACACACACACACACACACACACACACACACACACACACACACACATTCTCACATACAAGCACATCCATGCATGCATGTATGCACACACACTCTCACATACAAGCACATCCATGCATGCATATATGCACATAAGCAACACATGGCTCATGAGTATGCAAGGCATATCAATTTGTAAAGCACAGGTAATATGTTAATAGTTATTATTACACCATATTTTCTTCTATTGTATTAAATCTCAGCAACAGTGTTATTTCAAAATGCCTCCATGAACATAAAACCATTAAGGAGAGTTGTTTTGCATCACCATTTGTCTTTTTTTCATTAGTGTAACAGAACTACACACACACATACAATGATTTTCTAAAAGTATCTGGAAATGTCCTTTACAACTAGAAGGCCTACAGGACACATTTTCCTAACTCTAGTAGAAACACACTGATCAAAGGTTAAATTGTTGTTGACAATTGTCCCAAGATCTTTAGGATCTGACCATCTACTTTGTAATCATAAGTAATGTTCTTATTGCCAAGACTCATGATAAAAGCTTCCTGACATTAAGGGTCATTACTTTTTCATCGTGAGTGTATTTTTTTGCACTTTGGAGAACTTCAGCATTTTTTCCTGAATAACTATGTCATCCAGTGTACTAATCTGGTCAGCCACTGGACATTTTCCACTTCTCTATATGAGAAGAGTATAACAAAATGAAGTGGTTCTATAGAGCCATGTGGGACACCACTGGTAATTGCCACTGGGGTGGATTAGTAAGCCTTTTGTCTGGCTTGTTTACAACCATTGAATCATGATCGGCTTTTCATTTAGTGCTTTTAATTTGTTAGGTACTCCTTTGTGCAAGACATCACTGAATGGCTTAGCAATGCGAAGATAATCCAAGTGCACTGACATCCCTTTCTTCAAGAACTGCTATTACCTCTTTAAAAATGCCATAGGAATAAAAAAAAACAAGATTGCACCTAAGAAACCCTATATATTCCATACTTAACAGGTTCAGTTTTTTTGTATCCTTTGAGTTGCCACCTGTCCCCCTTTTAGCAGGACATTCCAGATTTGCAAGTTCATAGGTGAATACTGGGCTTACTGTTCTAAATGGCCATTTTAAGCCTAGCTAATAACACAAGGTCAGAATCAAACCCTTAACCTTGTGTTTATGAGGTGAAAATCTTAACCATTATGCCAAATTCATTTTGGGCAGTTGTGTCAAAAAGCAACTATAAGTCCTTCTTTGGATATTTTACAATGTTTAGATGCAGCCAACAATTCTGTATTGAAACTATCTTCAGTGGTACCTCCTCCTCTAACCCCAATGACATTATTAATACTCTCGCAGACAAATTTGCTTCCAGCTTCAATCCACCTATTTCAGCTGTCCCCTCCACTCCCTTCCATATTCTCTTATGAAGTCAGTTCTGACCAAGTCCTTTGTCACTTTCCATGGGGCCTGACAATTTCTGTCAATGTCTGATGAGAAGCATAATGTCTCTTCTAGCTAAACCTGTACATCAGCTCTTCATTCCTAGTCTATCCATTGGTTATGCCCCTGGCACGTGGATAACAGTGGTCACGGTGCTCTTGGACAAAGGCCTCCACCTCTACTAGCCCTGGAAATTACAGGCTTATTAGTATCGACAGCATTGTTTGCAAGGCTATGGAATGTATTATAGCTGAATTAATAAACGATATAGGTGACTTTATATCTTTGGACACACACACCAGTTCAGCTTTGTAAAAGGCAGATCAAGCCTGCTCAAAATGCTTAAGTTCTCTGAAAGGGTTTCTGAGGCCTTGAATAAGGGGCACACGGTCCACACAGTCACTCTGCTTATGTGGACTTTGTCAAAGCCTTTGACACAATCCCACATGCTGGGATCACTGAGAAACTCTCCCAACACAGCATTATCCCATACATTGTTTCACACATGTATCTGGCTCACCATGTGCCCCCTGCCACTCCCTGATCTGGTGCCCCTCAACACTAAGTTGAGGAACCAAAAAAAAGGGCCATTCTCTGACTTGGTATCCTCACTGCTTTCCTAAGCAGGAGCACAAGGCCTGATGTTCCCCACCATCATGTTTACATAAGGAGCAGCATACATAAAAATAAATAGATACACCTCGTCTGTCAATTGCAACCCCTAACATCTTGTGCCCAAGGCAGCTGCCTCCTTCTCCCCATCCTAGCTAAACTTCTTCATTGTTTGCTGGATAGGTAATTCTTTGTGTATCAGAATCCATACCTTTAAGATTAGGAGAATTTGTTCTAGAAAGAAAAATGTCACCAGTGGTGGTCTGCAGAGCTCTGTCCTATAACCCCCAACTCTTTTTTATATATTTCTCTGATGTAAATATTGATAAAAGGGCAATGTTTAACCAAGTTTGATGATGATTACAAACTGACAACAGTTATCAAATCCA